>NW_006796981.1:154968-161907 GCF_000442215.2 Lipotes vexillifer | reverse complement strand
TTCAGCAGCTTATTTGAACCTTATCTGAACTATCAAAAGTTTTGACTCTGCAAAAACCCATGTTTGAGGAAGGGGAGGGAATGTGTGGTGCAGAAGGCTTTGGGTGGAAGGGAAAGGGGGTTGTTGGAAATTGTGCGAGAATGAGCTTCCTTGGGAGTGATCCAGTACTTCCTGATTCTGGCTGGGCCAGAAATACCGCACAAGTCTTTCTTGAAACTTCCAAGATCTTGGGAAGGCCTTCCTCCAAGAAGTTTGCCACTTCTGTATGCCTGGGTTTTGGCCAGGCCCGGAGACAGAAATATGTGCAAGAGGAAACAGTTTAATAGAAAGTTACCTGGATATTTGAGAATTGTCAAAAGAGGTTTACCTCTAATGAAATTGAACCTGAACAGTTTGGTCAGGGTCAATTATAACCCCTTCCATCCCTTATAGAAAGAGGGACCTGGAAGGTGACCTTAGAAACTCCTAGGGCAATCCACTTATTTTATAGAGGAATTCAGGATATCAAGAGGAGCCACATGACTGAACCGATACAGATGTGGACCAGAGTGAAGTCTAGAAAGCCAGTAGAAGAGGCAGAGGAAAGATGGAGTCAGACAAGCAGATTTCCCAAGGCTTAAGTTCTGGCTTCACTCTGCTGCTAATGAGTGGTATCATCTCGGGCAAGTCATTTCACTTATCTGACCCTCTGTGGATGATTTCAACCACAAAGTACTAAATTAACCATTTCTGTGGGATGAGAGAGCTAAAAAGGGATGATTTAGAAGCGGGACCCAGCTGGATGGCAAGAGTGTCACATAAGGAAGAGAAAGCATGCCACCCAGGAAGGACTGGTGAATAAAGAGAAGACTTTGAATGATAACATAAAGAACCTGATAAGGAGTGTTCATTTTGCACTGGGTAACAGGCAGAGAGTTACTTTTTAAATAGCTTGGAAAGGAAGTAAAATTGTTGGATGTATTTTTTCTTCTAAAAGTCATAATAAATTAAAGTTTTGCAAAATAAACAAAACAATCTAAAGAGGGGTGCATAAGAGGAAGAAGTGCCCCAAAGAGGGAGACACTGGGACAGATTAGTTTCTCAAATTGTGCTTCATGGGACATAAGGCAAAATGTATGGACTTCCTCAACCAGTGTCATCCCTGGTTTATCTCTTGAGAGTAACTGTTTGTTTAAAGAAGGTTTTCTGATGCTAAAAAGAAGCTTGCTAGTTGCTGAGCTTGCAAGAAATCAAGAAAATTAGTGGTTCTTTTATGAGTCCATATACTATGGCTCTTTAAAAGGTAAAATTCTAGGGCCTCCAGTGGGTGAAGTTCTGAAGTGTCTGTCCCATATGAAATACAGTTGAAATTTGTAACATGGCCATTCTGACTGGCAGGTACCTTTGGCACTAGACATCTCCAAGCTGGCATCTCCAAAGGAAGAGGGGCCAGCTTTCTTCCAGGTATTGACACTTCAATTTGGGTCATGGTCTCTCTCTTTTTTTTTTTTTTCTTAAAGATAAATTTCTTTATCTTTTTTCTTATAGTATAGTTGTTTTACAATGTTGTGTGGGTGATGGTCTCTTGACCAAAGGTGTTTACTGTGTGAGGGCAAAAGTCAAAGACTAGGATCCACTGCCCTTCCGCCTGCCCTGCAGTTACAATGACCTCCAGAGGTATCTGATTACGGTGGAGGAGTTGGGGAAAGGCAACCGTAATCAGTAACTCAAGAGTATAAACACTGAGAAGGAAGAATAGGCAAGAAAACAGAAACAACTAACAAGCACAGTGTCATGATAGAGAATCATGCATAGTGACCAAGGCAAAACTGGTGGGCTGGCAGTGGGCAATATTGACACTGGAATCTGTTGGACAGTCCTTCCCATGTTGATCTTGTAACTGCATGATGGGAGCAAGAGAGAAGGGAAAGTTGTGCAGAGCACCACTAATATTAAGATCCTTCTCTTTGCCAGGCATGGAGATCATTTTTTTAAAGCATTAAGAGACAAGATCATCTTCTTTTCTGACCAAAGGCCTTCCTATTTCCAGCATGTAATTGTGTCCTCAGTAAGCTCTTACTCTGAGGCATGAAGGTTTTAGCTACTACCTCAACCCGCTCCCTGCTGGGGGTGCCTCTGCTGAGTACAGCCGAGACCTGCAGGTTTCAGAGCCAAGTACAGAAAGCAGCTGGCTCCCAACCTGTTGTCCAAGGGAGCCAAGCAGAGCAGAGCTGACAATTGCCTTGGCGATGGGAGTGAGAGCCAGGCATCTGTCAAATGCTGCACTGCCCACTTTCCTGCGCCCCCTTTCCTATACTCCTGCTAAGAGAATGATGGTTCACACTACTGTGTTCTCCCTCCACAGAGCCAGCTGCCAGCATCCCCCTAAATTCCTTCTCCAGCAAATATTTTGATCCCTAAGCAAGTTTATTTCTCTCTCTCTCTCTCTCTCTCTCTCTCTCTCTCTCTCTCTGGCAGAAAAAAAAAAAAATGCCCAGAAGCAGAAGTGATGATGTCTTTATTTTCTTCTTAAGTGAGGCTGTTAATCACCACATGCCCACTCTTTTGCTTTGGGAAAGAGGGCAGGCCCGTGGTGTGGACTGTGTGCGTGAGGTGTGGTGAGGAAAGGGATTGGAATGTGTGTATTTATCTGTCATCTGGGTCTTGAGAAACTTGAAATCTGCACGCAGAAGTGCTGGCCCTCTTCTCTCCTCAGTCCTGAGTTAAAACGTTATTATGTCAATTCTTTCATTTCTGGGTGTGCTGGGTCCAGGCTGACCCCAGTGAGAAGGCACTGGCAAATGGACCCCAAAGCTCTGGGAATGAGTTGAAATGGTCATTTCACAGGACCTGGATGAAAAGGTTTATCAGCAATCTGGCCTCCCTGCCTCCGGCACCGCTGCCTGTTGGATTGGCCCTTTGGCTGGAGACATAGGCACTGGCTTGGGAGTCAAAAGAACTAAGTTCAACATCGACTCTGTTGCTAACTCATTTGGGCCTCCAGCATGATTTTTCCTTTGCTGAGTTTCAGTGCCCTCATTCGTAAAATGAGAGGGCTAGACATCACCTCCAAAATGCTGTGATTTCCCTGAATTTGGCCATACTTACATGGGGGAGCCAGCAGCTCTAACCTGAAGCCTAGGACCCAGGGAAACCTATCTCAAGTTCGTTTCTTTCTTCACACAGGAAACAAAAAGCACACAGTGTTGCAAAGAGCCCAGGGAATAGGACTTGTTTTTAGAGACGGGCCTGGAGATGACAGTGGCTTGCATGCCAGGCACATTCCTTCACCAGAACCACAAAGAGCCTGCATAGATTTGTTGTTGTTTTTAATTGCAAACTTTTCTAACAATCTGCCCTTTAGAAATGATTGTCCCTCTCTGAGGATCAGATCACAGCCTAGCCAGTTCTCAGAGAAAATTAAATGAAGAATGCTGAGCATGGAATCTATGATTAGGATGCCTGGCTAAGTAGAGATGATCACGTACTTTCCCAGACAGGTCAGCTGTGGCCCGGGGGATCCACAACAGAGCAGCAAGTGATTCATGCTGGCTTGATAGCCTCTCTAATGCTAGATTTACAGCTGGGTTTAGGGTTGAATGTTGGAGGTAAATCCGAAGGAGCAGAAAGAGGCTAGAGGGAATGGGTAGTCAAGGGAATTTCCATCCAAGATTTTCAGAAGCAGGAATCCATTCCACCTTTGTCGATGACTGTGGTTTGCTAGGATCAAGATCAAAGGACTCCCCGTAGGCAGAGCCATGACAAATGCGAGGCTCAGTCTGGTGAAACCTAGCATTAGCCCCTCTTAGGCTGCCGTCTAGACTGGAAGTGGGTGCTCATGCCAGACCAGGCTGTGTGGTTGAAGGTGCTCCTTCATGACGGGCAGAGGAGGGGTACAAGCTCTTCACGATCCCCACAGGGAAGTCGGCAGCCAGGGCCAGCTTAGCGAGACGCAACATGGCTAGAGTGCCAATCATAAGGGGAGATTTTGTGGGAAAATGGGGTACAGGGCATAGGCATGGAGCTAAGTGGTTGACAGAGATGCAGAACTGTTTGTTAGCAAAATCCAACTGCCTTGAGTTGGGCATCTTCCCCTCCCCTCCCTGATGGCTTTGGAAGCCCGCTTCTAAACTCTGCTAGAAAGTTGTTCATTTGCAGGCCCAAGACAACTGCAGGCATTTGAACTGACATCCACCAAGAAGAACTATTGGGTTTTGTTTTTGGGGGGTTTTTTTTGATGGTTCCCATAGTTTCTCAGAGCTTCAGCTAATGTTCTTTTAAATAGCTGATGAGGGGATATTCTGGACTCTGAATGAGCAATGGCACTTTCTACATTGTCTACTACATAGCACATCAGCACGAGCCACTGGTTAAATCTTTATTTGCCTCTTGAGAACACCAGCATAGGAAAACCACCACCACCAAAAAAAAAAAAAAAATAGATAGCAATGACACTTTTCCAGTTTTAGTGCATGCATTATATCATGAGGCATTTAGATCAACCTGGCGAGGTGGGCAGTGTGTTCCTACTACAATTTTTAAGAGTAGAGCTGTTACCGACCAGGGTGCTTGGCCTCCTTAATCAATGGAAATTGATCAGAGGCCAGACAAGAGATTCAGGCAAGGCTTTATTGGGACCCCTGCTGCAGCAGCGGGGAGTGAGAACAAACAGCAGATTCCCTTGCTTGCTCTACTCCCTGAGGTGGGAGGAACTGGTTCCTTACATGGGGTGAGGATAGGGGTGTGCCCAGGGGTCGGGCCAGAAGCGTGGCTTAGGTTGTTTGCCCATCCCTTTGGTGGTGTTGTGAGCAGGGGGGCATGCTCAGTACCTTGCTTTTTCTCCAGACTCTTCAGAAGTGGCAGTGGGATTTTTTGGTGGTTCTGTATCTTGCTGTCCATAATTTGCCCCAACTGCACATGCATGAAGTATCTTTAGTCCCTTATGTCTTCTTTGTATTTTGTTGCTGGAGGAGACATTTGTCCAGGTGCAAGCACTGCAGCTAAGGGTCCCGAGTCCCAGGTCCCAGCCTGTCTCAGAGCTAAGAGAGCTAGCAGAGGAATCAAGGTTTCAATTTTGCTTCTGGCAATAATTCAAGTGTCATTCAAGGCAAATTTCACTTTTCTTGTCAATGAACTTGTCTGTAAATTGGGTGTGCTGGGAGTAGGATGGGGTAATAGTATTCTAACCTCTAAAATGGTTATGCCCATCGTGGTGTAGTCATCAGGTAGAAGAATTTCTGGGGCCTTGAAAAATGATGGTTATGGATATAATGCAAAAATCATCATGATATAGTGCTAAATAAAATGTCAAACACAAGATTCTTTGCATACTGAGTTTACAGCTTTGTAAAACAATGTATGGGGAAAGGGAGAAAAGGAAACAATGCAAATTTTAGCTAAAGTTACAATAGCATAGCATTTTATGTATTTTCATATTTTCTATAATGTGACTAGCTATATCATTTCTTGCAGATCTAAATGGAAATGAATCTGTGAATTGAAAAAGAGAGACCATTCCCCCCAACAATACCCAGCCCTACAAATGGATTTGCCACTTTAATTAAAGTCTTGAGCAATTTATCAACTCTGAGTTTCAATTTCCTTAACTGTAAAAAGACTATTAAGATCTTACTTATAAGTATTAAGTCTTTACTTTGTGTCAGGCAATTATCCTGAGCATTTTCACTTGTATTAACACATTTAATCCTTATTATAACCCAAGAATTAGGTTTTATTATCATCCATACTTTATAGATCAGGAAAGTGAGGCATAGGAGGTTAAATCAGGTCACTGAGCCATGGGTGGATGTTCTCAGAGCAAAACAGGACAGAATAATTCCAAAGCCCATAGCATGCCCACCGAGCCAGGCTACTTCAAGGGATGAATTCAAAATTGTATCCTATTTCTTGGAAACACCTCTATTGCAGAGCTCTCACATCACAGGCACTAAAAAGATCTAGTTCTTTCCTAGATTCATTCATTTCTAAGGCTCACACCTATATCTGTTAAGTTACAAAGCTGAAGACTGAACAACTGGGTACTCAGAACATCAGTGTAGATTCATCATTTGGCCGTCAACTCCATTGGGCTTAGCCAACTCGGGTTAATGATAACAAATACGTACTTTGGGAATCACGTGGTTAAGTTTAGAAATGTGTATTTTTGTATAAAGTGAAGTCATCATGAACATGTTTTCATATTATCTCTAATATTCCTAATGTTTTTTTCATAAACATCTGGGTCTCAAAGAAAACCCGAGCCTGCAATGCCCAGAAAGTCTTTCAATCTTTTTCTCCTTCAATGATCTTTCAGGACAGGGTTTGATAGGGAACAGGGAGGTAACACTATACATAGAAAACTGAATCCCTATAGTTCTGATTCCTTTTCTTGCAGAACATTGTCTTGAGTGAGCTACTTGCGGCCCATGGTATCTTGTTTTTAATAATTGAAGTATAATTGACATAACATTTTATTGATTTCAGGTGTTACAACATGATATGACATTTGCGTGCATTGCAAAATGATCACAACAATAAGTCTAGTTACCAACTGTCAAAATTTTTTTTCTTGTGCTGAGAAATTTTTAAATTTATTTTCTTAGCAACTTTCAAATTTACAATAAGTACAATATCATTGACTACAGTCACCATCCTATACATTAAATCCCCATGAACTATTTTATAACTGAAAGTTTGCACTTCTTCATCCCCTTTACCCCTTTTGCCCAGCTGCCATACCCACATCCACTCTGGCAACCACCAGTCTGTTCTCTGTATCTATGAGTTTCATTTTGTTTGTTCCTTTGTTTTGTTTTTTAAATTCCACATATAGGTGAAATCATAAGGTATTTGTCTTTCTCTGATTTATTTCACTTAGAATAATACCCTCAAGGACCATCCATAGTATTACAAATGGCAAGATTTTATTCTTTTTTTATGACTGAGTAGTATTCCATCATA
>NW_006796981.1:130540-154958 GCF_000442215.2 Lipotes vexillifer | reverse complement strand
CCTCATATATATATATATATATATATATATATATATATATATATATAAAACATCACATCTTCTTTATCCATTCATCCATTGATGAGCACTTAGGTTGCTTCTATATCATAATTTTACAATGAACTTAGGGGTGCATTTTTAAAAATTATTTTGTTTGTTGTTCATCAGATAAATTCCCAGAATTGAAATTCTTGGATCATATAGTAGTTCTTGTTTTAATTTTTTGAGGAACCTCTACACTGTTTTCCATAGTGGCTGCATCAATTTACATCCCCACCAGCAGTGCACAAGGGTTCCCTTTTCTCCACATCCTCTCCAACACTTGTTATTTTTTGTCCTTTTTATAATAGCCAGTCTGATAGGGGTGATTAGTGATGTTGAGCATATTTTCATGTGCTTGTTGGCCAACTGTATGTCTTCTTTGGAAAAAAATGTCTATTCAGATCCTCTACTTATTTTTTAATTGATTGTTTTCATTATTAAATTGTATGAGTTCTTTATATATTTTATATTAACCCCTTATTGGATATATAACTTGTAAATATCTTCTCCCATTCAGTAGGTTGTCTTTGTATCTCACTGATTATTTTCTTCATCGTGTAGTATTTTTAAATTTGATATAGCCCTGTTTGTTTATTTTTGCTTTTGCCTTTGGAATCAGATCTAAAAATATATCACCAAGAGTGATGTTGAGGACCTATGTTTTCTTCTAGGAGTTTTATGGTTTCTGGTCTTACATTCAAGTCTTTAATCCATTTTGAGTTAATTTTTGTGTATGGTGTAAGATAGTGGTCCAGTTTCATTATTTTGCATGTGGCTGTTGAGTTTTCCTAACACCATTTATTGAAAAGACTGTCCTTTCCCCATTGCATATTTTTGCATCCTTTGTTGTAAATTAATTGACCACATATGCATGAGTTTATTTCTGGACTCTCTATTCTGTTCCATTGATCTATGCATTTGTTTTCACGACAATACAATACTGTTTTGATTACTGTAGCTGTTTAATATAGCTTGAAATCAGGGAACATGATGCCCCTAACCTCTTTTTCCTCAAGATTGCTTTGGCTATTTGGAATGTTTTGTGGTTCTGTACAAGTTTTAGGATTGTTTGTTTTATTTCTATGAACAATGCCTTTGGAATTTTGATGAGGATTGTATCAAATCTGTATTATTTTGAATAATATGGACATTTTAACAATAATAATTCTTCCAACCCATGAGAATGGAATATCTTTCTATTTATTTGTGTTTTCTTCAATTTCCTTCATCAATGTCTTATAGTTTTTAAGTGTACAGGTCTTTCGACTCCTTGGTTAAATTTATTCCTAGGTATTTTATTCTTTTTGGTGCAATTGTAAATGGGATTGTTTTCTTAATTTGTCTTCATTGTTAGTGTGTAAAAACACGAAAGATTTTTGTGTATTGATTTTGGATTCTGCAACTTCACTGAATTTATTTATTAGTTCTAACAGTTTTTTGGTGGAGTCTTTAGGATTTTCTACATATACAGTCATGTCATCTGCAAATAGTGACAGTTTAACTTCTTCCATTCCAATCTGGATGTCTTTTATTTGTTTTTCCTGTTTAATTGCTCTGTCTAAGACTTTCAATACTGTGTTGAATAAAAGTGACAAGAGTGTGCATCCTTGTCTTGTTCCTAATCTTAAGGGAAAATCTTTCAGCTTTTTGCCACTGAGTATGATGTTAGCTGTGGGCTTGTCATATATTCCATCTACACCCACTTTGTTGAGAGTTTTTATTATAAAAGGATGTTGAATTTTGTCAAATACTTTTTCTGCATCTATTGGATGATCATATGATTTTTATTCTTCATTTTGTTAATGTGGTATATCACACTGATTGAATTGCAGTTGCTGAATCATCTTTGCATACCTGGAATAAATCCCACTTGAAAAGGGTGTATGATCCTTTCAATGTATTGTCAAATTTGGTTTGGTAATTTTTTAAGGATTTTTGCATCTATGTTCATCAGAGATATTGGCCTGTAATTTTCCTTTTTTTGTGGTGTCTTTGTCTGGTTTCTAGAATGCTCATAGAATCTTGAGAGCCCTTTTATATGAGCTTTATAGCCCCACTCAGTGACTTAGATACTTAGTGTTTAGAAGCTGCATGTTGCCAAGCTAACTTTTGACACCAAGAGGTTTAAGTTCAAGTGAAATCTCCAAACCCAACTAGACACAAGTTTTAGCTACTTATGTTTTCTCACATGGATGGCTCATATAGCAGTTGACAAGCACCATCTCCCACTGAATTAGGCATTTTGATATTTAAGTTTTGTATGGGGACCACTTCCAACTGACCATGTGAATATGGGCAGGTTTTTACCTTTTGTGGACCTCTTATCCCTCTGGAAATGGAGTGGATTATATTGATTAAACACTAAACTTTCTCCCTTAGAAAATTTTAAGATTAGGTTAAATTATTTTCATTCAAGTAGAAAGATAATTACTACTACCCGTTCAAAAATAACTACTATGCTGTCCACCTGAAACTAATACAACATTGTTAATCAACTATAAAATAAAAATTAAAGAAAATAACTACTGTGTTGTACATCTCTCATTTAAAAGGAAGCCAGAAACTCAGCAGCAAAGTGGGAGGTGTGGTGGTTTTTCACCAGGGTGTCTCCTATGGTACAGTCCATGATCTCATAACTCCTGCTCCTGGTGCTACCCTCCACTCTCTTTGACAGGATTTTAACTAGAGAATGAGAGTTTAGGTGCTCAACTACATAATCAACATGTGTTGGAATTCTGTAGAGGTGGAGTCCCAGCTTCTTGGCGGGAAGCGGGAAATCTTCATGAAGGGTAAGAAGTGGAAACCTTACCCGGTACAAGTCTTGTTTACTAGACATTGCTCTATTAGGTTCCCTTAATTATTTGAAAAGTCCTCTTCCTCCTTACTCCAGCTTTCCTCCCTTTAGGTTGAACCTCCCATGGATTTTATGACTCATCCATTTCATTTTCTATCTAAATGATTAAAGCAAGTGCTGACACCCTCTCAGGACCAGCCTGTGAAGTGTTCATTTGTTCACTGTAATTTGAGGCTTCCTCTGCCAGGAGTAATAACCCCCCTCCTCCTTCAGACCACTCTGGCTGCAGAACCTCAATGCCAACCTGGGGCAAGGGAAGAAAGAAAGGAAAATAGAGGTGAGTATAATTGCTCATAGATTTGGGGATATTTTGCTGTGGAAGGTTCTGACACTGGGAAAACATGCACTGAACTTCAGGCTGCTATTTAGGGAAGGTAATCCTGGAAAAAGAAAAGAGGGTTTGTGGTTTTGAAGCATCTCAGCCTTAAGAAATAGAAAAAGGGTTAAAAGAAAAAAAAAAACACTGAAAATGAGGAGCAGCTTGAAGAACAGACCTAGACAAAAGAGTGTATCAGGAAAGAGGTTGAGGGGCTGTTCTTTCTTTCTATCCTCCTTCTTTCCCTTCTTTTTTATTATCAATCTTCATTGGGTACATGCATATGTGGGTGAAGAACCAGTGAATAAGTCAATTTTTGAATGAATAAATGAATGAATGAAGCATAGGTCAATGTTTCCTAAATCTGGTTCATCTTCAGAATCAATTGGAAGCCCTTTCTTATAATACAGTTTCCTGGGCTGTCCCCCTGGTGATTCTCATCCATTAGGTCACAAATGGATCCCGGGGATTTGTAGTTTTCAACCGCTTCCCAAGATTCCAATAGTCAGCCAGGTTTGGAAACCTGAGACCCAGAGCACAGCTGTAATCTAGATTCTATTCCTCCTCATTTCTACAATAAATGAGGGCCCCACTCTGAATGGGGGACCACACTGATTGGCCCCACATTGAATTTAGTTGCAAATGAATTAATCAGCTGCTATTCCCCTTTTGATAAATTAGCTGATTCCCCTGCCTGCCATCCTTGTATGTTGCCAGTGAAACTTGATGATATTTTGTAAAAATTTTTCTTAGGAAGTTTTAAATTAAAATAATGAGAAGATTTCCCATCCCGTTCTATTTCAACTCTTCTGGAATTGTCCATCCACAAACAAACCAAGAGTCCCCTTTCTTGGTTTACTTGTTCATTTATGGTTAGAAACAAAGATGTTTCTGAAATCAATGGCTTTAGAAATGCCTGAACTCATCTCCCTCTCCCTGCTTCATCATTTTTATTATTCAATAAATAGGTATTGAACATCTCTAGATTGCTAGGAACACTAGGGATACAGAGTTGAAAAATATCATCCCTGGTTTATGGAATTTACAGACTAGTACATAAGTTGTTTGGATAAGAAAATGGTTGTTCTACAATCCAGGCATGGTAAAAGTATGCATAGGTTAGGAAAGTTGGGGTATATGTTGGGTCGGGGGATGGTAAGTACTGATGAAGAAAGGGAAAATCAAGGTTTAGATGATGAAGGAGGACTAAAGCATTGTGTCTATAGCTGTAGAGGTGATGATGATAAAACCTTGGAGAACTCAAATCAGAGCTGTGTGTGTTGGCAGGGATGATGGGAGATGACATTGGAAATGTAGGGACCATATTATGACACATCTTGAAGGTCTTCCTAAAATTTTGGATTTTAGACTGAAGCACCAGGAATCCCATAAGGGCCTTGAGCATGGGATGGACATAAACAGATATATATGTTTGAAGAAATGCCCTCATCATTGTGCGGGCTTTGCCTGACCTGAAATTCACCAGACTGGTGACTTCAGGGGAACTAAAGAGAGGGGACAGAGGAAAATATTGAAGTAGTAGAAATCATTGCTAAACTTTGGTGATGCATGGGTCTGTTTGCGTGTGGCAGGGGGAGCAGTGACAAAATAGGGGAACTGTAGAATGATTCTCAGGTTTTTAAACCTTGACCACCTAGAGAATAGTGGTGCCATTCATGGAAGCAATCGTTTGACTGATTTTTATTCATTTTCCTGTGGTATCCAAAGAAAATACAGAGAGCATCATAATATGAATACCCAAATCCAAGCACTTGAGCAAGTAATTTATTTTTTCCGAGTTCTTATCAAGGCTGAAAAATCTTCTAAGCACTCATGAAAGAAACAGCAGGGCCAAGACGACTTTGAACTCACTGCACATGATTCCTTTTATATAAGACATGCTTGACAAACATTAATTAAATCTCCCAGCACCTCTTTGAAGTAATGTAGGAAATATGTACAGGTGGGTAAACTGAGGCCCCAAGAACTAGAAGGAGAGCCTGAGGACATACTAGGGCAGGTGCAGCATTTGAAGAGACACTCGTAAGAGGCCCCTATTTCTCTGATGAGGCCAGATATAGGTGCTTGTTTACAAGCAGAGGTCTTCCAGCAAGTTCTGTAAACTAGGCAGGATGAGGCAGGTTGGTTATTGACTCCAAGGGCCACATTCTCTGACCTTAGACCAGGCAGCCTTGGGCCTAAGAGCATATCCTGTCTACTCATAACCCAGACCCACCATCTCCCTTCTGAAATCTACAGCTGTGTCATATCCCTTCCAATGCTTCCTTTGTCCTTGTAACTGACTGGTAGTCATGAGTGTCAGAAGGTGAAGGTGCTTGACTTCATGGCCAAAAGAAGGAACCTGAGTCATTTTTGTCCCTGAGTTTCTGCTTGTCAGCTTTTCTGTGTTTTTGCAGATTGGACTCTGGTTCAGTGTGCAGGATGCTTATTGCAGAGAAAGAGTCCAGCTATGTTACAGGCCCGTCAGCAGCTTTGGTCAAGCTTACAGGGGTCTCTGGAGTTAAATGACCCTTTGAAGCCATCCCAAGTTGGTTATGATGCCTGGCCTTTGTACTTCCACATATCAGTCACTGGACCTGGCTACCCTGGGTAGCGCTGCAGCTAAGCCAACACTTGAAGAGGCTGTTGGCTGAAGGCTGTGCACAGTACAGATTAAGAACCTCATTTTCTGCTTGCGAAACTAGATGCATCCAAAAAGATGGTCCTTGACGAGTTATAGCTGCTGCCCAACTATTGATTCATTCTACTCAATTAGTTATTCTATCTATCTATCTATTTTACCTATAGCACCTATGGTGCTAGATGGAATTAGGTGCATTTTTAATGACAAAAGATAGTCAAAGTCCCTGTGCTCAGGAAGCTCAGTCTAGTGAGGGAGACACAAAATTAACAGATGAACATAGAAACAAAATCAGCTCAGAAATAGCTAAATGCTTCAGGAAATAAGGGAATCAGATAGAGAGGAAATAACAAAAAAAATAAACATATGCACATATGTTGTTGACAAAAAAAGATGGGAATCACTTGCACCCTTATCCAGTGAGAAAAAAGGTCTTCTTTCTGATAATTTAACAAAATATGCAGATCACCAGCAATTTAGGAGTTTACAAAATTTAGGAGTTTACTATTTCTTATGGTAAATAATTGAAAACTTGGCTTTATAGTGCAATTGGCCTTCTTCTGGGCAAAGGGAGTGAATTAAAAATAATTACTCAGAAAACAACATGTTTTTTTAAAAGGAAGATTTGGAATTGGATTGTAAAGAATACGTTTTCTGCGTAACACATTGGTAAGATCAAGTAACTATTTTTGCCCTTTTCACTAACACTTTCTTTTTATATTTGACATGTTCTTCTGAATCCATTGTCCTTTATTTTCTTAATAGAAGTTTTAAATTTTTTTTCCAGAAGCATTTCTCAAAGAAATCTTTGACTATGAACATATTCAATTGCTTTACTGAACGTAACGGCCCCTTGAAAATACTGTTCTAGTTAAAATTTCTAAGGAATCCGTTCAGAGATGAGAGACATCTAGGCATTTTGTTCATTAGCTTGGTTAACCATTGGTTTTCCATTTTATTTACTATATTTTCCTTATTCTCTATGATTTAAGTCTCTAAAACATTTGGGCGGTTTGCATGAAAGGGGCTGTATCATAAATGCTTTTAAGGTCTTTATGATTTATACATACAGCACTCATGATTCATGTCTCAAATGGCTGTGTTGGTAGATTTTTTTATTAAATTCTTGATTTATGTGAAATAGATAAATATACGGATCATTCAGAACAAGGGTGTCTGTGTCTGGGGGTGGGGAGGGGAAGGACGAGAGGGATTTGGATGCATGAATAACTCCCTATTGGTTCTAATGGGATTTGCACAAGGAAGACTCCTGTATTCCAAGATACAATCTTTCTTCATTCTAACATGTGGTTAGGTATATGTTATTGATATCATAACTTTAATTTCTGAGCCATGTTAAATCGATACATGTTTTAGATGTTCTTCTTACAGAATGAAACATAAAAGAGCATGCCTTTCTTCTTCTCCCTCTCCCCATGTTGTGTTTGGCAAAATACCTTGACATTCTAAAATGTCTTATCTACCTCTGATTTTAAATCATTTGAGGGCTGCACAATCCCCCATGTTTAATCAGTATTTACCATCATAATAGCAGAAAATGAAACGAAGAGTGCTTCTTAACAATGAGAGCATTTCATAAAAGATGATACTTAAATTGGATTTCCTGTAATAGTAATAAAACATTTTCAAGCTCACTCCCAGCTGAAGGAAAGAACTTTTACCCTGCTCAAATCTGGATTTGTGTGAGAATGTGCATGTGCGTGTTTCAAATAACCAAACCAATAGGTCCTATTTCTCTGCTTATTATAATCAAGGGAACAACCCTTCTAATAAAATTGTGTTCAACAGTTCCTAAATTCCCTCCCTCATCCTAGCTCCACTTGTTATGATATAAAAGGCAATATATTTTGGAGGTATTTTTAATAAAACTTTTTCAGATGACTCTTTGTGGCAACACAAATTCATTTATGGTTTCCTATTAGTTCACCTTTACAGAGGTTTTAGGCTGTCCTATCTCGTGGGGTAAAAAGTCACTTTTTTTTTTTTTTCATGATCAACATTTGTATTTCTATTGTCTTAATCTCTCCATTTCTTACTGTTTCACACATAAGAACAAGGTTGGGGCAGAGGGAAAATTAGCTTGCTCATACCCCTGTGATATTTAAGTTGACATTTTGTATGAATCTTACTATGCCCTGATATTTTTTATTATAAGGCTCTATATTAACTCTGGTGTTTATAAAGGTGGAGACAAAGTAGAGACAGGAGCTAACTCATGATTTGTTCATATTAAAATAACTTCACGATTATTCTGTGTTATTCATGTAAAATGACTTCTTACGTAGATAAGCTGTTTCATGGATCATAACAGTGTTCTTCATTCAAGATGACGTATTATGTAGATAAGATGCTTCTAGGATGGTGAGAATTTGGAATAACTTCATTGCAAGATAGACTTGTGGGAAGCATGACATAAGCATGAGAGAAGGAATAGCCAAATTAAGAAGCAATTGGATGAAACCCAACTGCAGTCATTTTATGTTTCACCCATTCTATTCTTTAAGGGCTTGACATAGTCCAAGAGAGGGGAAAATGAGTTATTCAGGGAAGCTTATTGCTTCTTAGACTTTCCACTAATTCTTCCACCTTTAGCCTCAACCTCAACCCAGAGTTAGTGGGGCTGGATTTGCATGGAGGCACCACTGGATCTGTTTGAGTCATGACTGTGCTTCAACTCTCCTCTTAATATTCTGCTTCTTGGGCTTGTGGACTACTGGAGGCACTAGATACCTGCACAAGACAGGCTATGGAGTTTGCAGGGTTCAGTGAAAAATGCAAGAGCAGAGCCTTTTATTAAAAAATTATTAAGGATTTAAAGATGGTGACAATAAAGCATTAAACTACACATGGGGACCTTCTAAGTGTGGGGCCCTGTGTCTCTGTACAGGTTGTACACCCATGAAATTGGCCCTGCCTTCAGATACTTCTAGATGTGAGAGTGAAAGTAAGGGTAGAAAAAGGAATTTTGGCTAAATGTGTGTGTAAGGAGAAGTTGGACACCAAATTTCCATGTCTATCAGTACAGCTGAGCTGCTGTTCATATCCCTCCCAAGCGGAAGGCTCAAGTTGAGCATTTAGGATCATGGTCTTTGATATCCTACTCGTTTGCTGCATGTGATGAATTGGTAAATTTATTTCTCAAAGCTCCAGATTTCTCATTTCTGAAATAATAGTTTAAAACAAATTTCCAAGATACCTAAAAACTAAGTTTAATATTTATAAAGCTATTCCAAAGCAAGAAAAAATAAAATTTAAGCAATCATTTTAGGGTTTGAGGTAGCTTCTTAGAAAAGTTTGGGCAAGAAGTTCTTGGAATGTCTTATCATTAACATTTTTCTCTAATGATGGTTTTGATTTCTCTCAAAAGGTAGCAGTGTATGGCAAAACGTGGCAGTTTGGAACACTCTGAGGTGCCACAGATCTGAAATGAATGCAGGCTCTGTCTCCTATTAGCTGTGTGATCTTGGGCAAGCAACTTACTTCACTGAACCTCCTGTAAATTGTGGTCAGTAATAGTACTTACATCAGAGGGTTATTGATGTGTTCAATAAGATAATACACAGATGGTACTTCTTGGGGTGTCTGGCACATAGTAAACATTCAGTAAATGTAATTTGATGTGGAGGAAGAAGGAGGAGGAGGAGGAGGGGAAAGTGGTGGTGTAATTATGGAAGCCAGAGTTGATAAAAAGATGAGAGCTGAATTGAAACCAATCTGTGCTGGAATCTTCTTCCCCCACTACCTGTGAGAACTCGGGCAAGTAACTTAACCTCTTAGTGCCAGTATCAGTTAGTTATCACTGAGTAACAAACCCACCCAATACTCAGTGACTTAAAATAACAATCATTTATTTTTGCTCATGTGTCTACACAGGACTCAGCAGATCTAGGCCAGGCAGCTGTGCTTCGAGTTGAAGATCTAGCTGACATGGGTTACATGTTGACAGTTGGACTCTGGTCTGCTTTCCATGTCTATTATACCATTTGGATTAGTAGTCTGGCTGGAGCGTAATATTTTCATGGCAACGGTGGCAGCATGAGAAAAAAAGCTCCCTGTGCAAATCCATTTCAAGACTGCTCACTACTGCTGTGAATGTCGCATTGACCAAAGCAAGTCTCATGGCTGAGCATAAAGACAGATGTAAAGGAAAACACACTCCACCTCTAGTGGGGAGAACTCATATGGTTAAGGGTATGGAGAGAGAGAAGAAAAAGTCCTAGGGCCAATAATTTTCTTATATGTAATATGTAGTTAATAAAATGACCTCCCTCATAGACTTGTTTTGAGGAATAAATGAGCTAATCCATGTAAAGTATTTAGCACAGTGCAGGCATATACTTAGCACTTAATAAATGTCAGCTATGTTGGTAATGATGACTCTGAACATCCTTTGACCCAAATACAATGAAAGATTTTAGATGAGAGAGGCAGGGGTAGGTGTGGGGAGTTGGGAAAGAGTTAGTGACAGAGTTTTCAGCTAGATCTTAGAAGATAGCAAACTTTGCAAGGAAAAAAAGGGAGGAGGGTGTTCCTGGATGGGGCAGAACAAAAGCAAATAGCCTAAGGGCAAAATAATGTGGATGTACAATGTTGATTTTGTTTAGTTTTAGGTGAATTACCCACCCTTTTGTTCCAACACTCAAATCCTTGAGATGACTTGTCAGTCCCAATTTCACTGTTCAGAAAGAGAACAGAGCATACGTATATAATAAACCAACTGTAAACCAGTGTTCTCTGCTTGGAACTTCCTCAAGCATTTCCCTTCCCTGGGCAGGTGCTGCTTCCCATGGGTCTGCTTCCATTCTGAGTGGAAGGCTTATCCACAGGAATCCAGGCTGCCAGAAACTGTGAAATACTCCTTGTGGGCTCAGTCCTGCCTTGGAGCCTTTGAGAACGGCTATTGCTTATGCGTAAGGTTCCGGGGAGGGCCTTGAGTCTCTGTGAACTCTGTTCTTCATGACAGTGGGGATTTGAGACACAAGACCCTGTGAGCGATTAATACTGTGAGCTCTTCGATTCAAGCTTCCTGCATATGCCATCCCTGTCCCTCCAACCCCACCAGCCTGCTGCCTCGATTGCACCATGGGGTCCTGAGGAACTAGCAGGGGCAGAGAGCCTGCTGCTGACACAGCCAAATTGTCCAGGCCTGTTAGCGTCCTCCTCAGTAGCCACAGCCTGAAGAAAAATGAAGGCCTTTCCTCCCCTCCTGGGTAACATATGTGCACTTGGAGGGTGCTCTTTAGAAGACAAATCTTTAGAAAAACCATACATAAAATCAAGCATGGAGCTGGAGCTTGGAACTCTTCATCGATGAGAAGAACATCTCTCCTCTGATCTCTCCCCACCCTACCCTAAGAAGGATGGTTTGAGAACCTCTCTTCAAGTGCCAATGGCTTTTACCTCTAGCCTTGCAAATCAATTTTGAGAAATCACTACCCAAAAAGCCATTTTATCTGGTTATCCCAGTTGATATTGGTGCTCTCCAGAGTTATCCTGCCCTCACACTCCTTCAGAGATGCAAATTAAAGGAGCCGATGGGGGCAGCCGGCGGCTAGTTAATGCTCACGGCAGTGGATAGCGTGGTGTCCTGCCTAGACGCCCCTTCCAGGACCCAGGCATTCATCCCCCAGCAGCCGGAAGTGTTGGCAGCTAACTTCCCTCAGCTTCGTACCTCTCTGGTCTTTTTGCCTGCAGATGGAGAGCGGCCTCACACCCAAGGTTATGTCCCCTTCCTCGGGGGAGCCCATATCCATGAATGGTGGATGTCAGCGTAAGATGGACAGCAACTGCAAGTGGGACAACTCAGAAGGACTGACTGTTTCAGCTTCAGAGCTGCCCTCAGGGCTGGCTAAGGCTTTTGTCGCATCTTATCTCCCTGCGCAGTCCTGTGCCCCCTCCCCGACATGTGTTAATACTGAGAACACTCTGCAATGACTCTACACAGATACCTTTCGAGAGTGGATTTCCTCAGACGTCTGACCTATGACCTCTGCACAGTGCCATGTGACTCTTGGCATGTTTTCACACCTTGGCTCATTTAATTTCCACAACAGCATCCTGAGCCATTGAGGAACCTGAGGTTGGACAGTAACTTGCCCAAGACTCCTCTCTCGGTAACTGACAAAAATGTCTACCTTTCTCCAAATTCTGTAATCTGTGTGCTCCCTGACAGTTAAGAAGAGCACAGGCAGCTTAAAGTACAAAAAAATGTGGATCATTTATCGAATGAATGACTAAATAAATACAATGTCAAAGTAGACAGAAAGGAGGGTGGTCAAAATCTCTTTGTAGGAGGACCAGGGGTGAGTAGCAGCGATCTGCCGTGGACTCAGACGTATCTGGGTGTGTCTGATGCATGGATACATGCTTCTATCCCTGGAGGAGAAAGCGAAGGCACACTCACATGGTGGGTATTTGAGGAGAGTTTAGGGAAGGGGCTACTTACAAAAGCGTGGGCAGATTATAAGAGACCAAAAAGGGATGGCAAGTTCCTTAGGTCTAAGCAGCGCAAAGAGCCACTGCCACTTGCAGGACTGAAGAGGCCAGGAAGAGGAGTCCAAGTGCTGGGAGAGGGCTGCCTGACAGGAGCCATTAGTGGAGGACTGTTCAAACCACAGACTGATGGAGAGTGAGCCGGGAAAGGAATACTCCCGTTTCTCCTCTCTCCTGCCCTTCCATAGCCCACTGAGCAAGGAGTACCAGCTGGAGGGTATGGGAGCTAATTTTTCAGTCCACACACACTGGGGTCTTGGGACACAAAGCAGGGTGGGCTGTGGAGGAGTCCGGTGGGGGAGGTAGAAATTTCTGGCACAGCACTGAAATGAAGACGCTGATTTCTAGACACTGAGATGAGGGCGCCAAGCAACACTCACTTGATAGTCAGATGCCAAAACATGCCCCAAAGATGGGGACACTACCTCCTCTCCATCTCAGTAAGAATTTTCATGAAAGAGACAGAGGCCTCGCCACAGCCCCTGAGGGCTGGCAAGTTAGAGAGTGCTGGGAAGCATCACCCTCGCCATGAATATCAGCTCCGGCAGACGCTAAATGTCACGGTCCTCAGTGGCTTCTCCAGCTGCGTTTATCAACAAGAGGGGCCAGGGAAGAAGACAGGTTTAGGCTATTTCTGAGTTTAAGTGAAACAAATGTAGGGACTCAGAAATGACTGAGGAAAACTTGAGATGGAGTCTGCAATATACTGGGTTGCACAGAGGCATGAAAATTTGCCAGTAAAAGGTGACATTACAATTAATGTAATGCTTTTACACCCACAAGTTGGAGAAACCTGGGAACAGTTTAAGCATAAAATCATGGAAATTTAGAGAAAGAGCAATCTGAAATCCAGGCCAGAAGCTCATTTATTCAGCACATACAAAGAGAGGCAGCTCATTCAGCAAATATATTTGGACACCTTTTCTTAGCCAGGTACACGCTGCTAGTGTGCTTCCTAACCTGGGGTCCACTGAACCACACGGGGTCTATAGATACAAGTCTTTCTTTGTGTCATGGACTGAGAAGGAAACATTGCACATTTATTTTTACTAACCTCTACCTGAACATTGTTTCCTTCAATTATAAATGTAGGCAATAAAACACATTAGGAGTAATACAAGGATATATTCTTATATCACATTATGATTATTTATTAATATTATTGTGTATATTCATCACTACATACTTGAAAACACAGTAGTTTGTTTAATGTATTAATAAAGAAGCATATATATTGCTATACCACACTTTTTGGAAAATATTTTAATAATTATATTTCAATATAATTTGTTTCCTTTGTAATCCCATGCATTTTAGTTTATGCATTTAAAACATTTTTTGGAGATGGGGTTTAAGGCTTCACCAGACTGCCAAAGGGATTCATGGCACCCAGACACTAAGAACCCCTGTGCAAGGTACTACTTCAAGGGCTCTCTGCAATGTGGTGGACTCAGTCAGAATTACACACGTGACATGGTGGGGGCATAAAACATGACAGGGTTAACGTACATGAGGGGTGAAGAAAGATTTGATGGGGGAGGTGATATAAAACCTAGTTTCAGAGGACAAGAACATGTCCACCAAGTGGGCAAAGCGCTGGGGTAAGGGGAGGAGAGGGCCAGGGAGGGACGAGCAAAGAAAGGGAGGATTCTCGGCAGAGAATGCAAGGTGCTGAGGATTAAAAAAGCACCGTGTGGAAGTGGCGGTGGTGGGGGGTTGGGCAGGAGGTACAGAGAGAACTGGGCAGGAGCCCTCTGAGAGAGTTTGAAGCATTTCTCTGAGCCCTTGGAGAGCTGTTAAAGACTCCGTGATGGGCAGGACATGATCACATCCACATTTTGTGTTCAGAATCATCCCCGGCTTCTGTGTGGAGGTTGAAGAGGAATTGCAAGGATGGGAGATAAGGAGATACATTAGGTCCCCCTTGCCAGAATCTAGGCCTGACATCATGAGAGCCCTAGGTAAGGGTGTAGAGACCAGCATGATCCACTCACTCGGAAGGCAGTGAATAATGTTCCAGATCACACCAGAGGCTTCCTGTGACTCTCTTCTAAAGACTTTCTCTGACAGAAAGAGGATGTTTGGCCAGCGTGCAGAGTCTGAAGGTGCTGAGAGAGATAATGTCCGAGGAATAAGCCTCAGTGAGGGATGGGAATTGGTGGAAAGATACTCCTGCACCTTCACCTCCAGGTGGGATTTTCTGAGGTATATTCAGCACAGCCTGTCAGAGGGCAGTGATGGATGTGAGCTCCAGCTGCCCACAGCGGTAACTTGCTTCCTCCTTCCCCATACCCTCACTGTTCTTCCTGGGGTCACCTCTCAGATAAACTACTTGTCCCTAAACCTCATCTCAAGGAAGCTTTAAGGGAACCCCAAACTAACAGAGACTTTCTCTCCAGATGCCAAACTAACAGTAGGTCTGGAGAGAAAGAACTGTGAAAGGAGGTGGTATTACAGAAACTGATCATTTATCCAATGTGAAAATGAAAGAGTAGGCGGTATCAAGGATGAGATCAATTTTCCTTTCTGCCTTGTGTGACTAATAGAAAGACCTGCAATTCTCTGAGATTGGGATGGGCAGGAGGAAGAACAAATTGGGGGGGAAGGGCATCATTAATTCAGGGTGGACATGATGACTTTGAATACTCTTGGAGCACTGGACATAAATGTCGAATAGGTGGTTGGAAATGCAGAGGCAGAGTTTATAGAAAGAGTTGGGTTGGTGGTGATGGCTTACTTGGAGTCATCAAGGATTTGGAGGAGATTTTGCCGAGAAAGTTTAGGAAACTAGAACCTTGATCTTTTGAACAGGACATTTGTGGAAGCTGCTATCTTCCAGGCTGGCCTTCTCCATCTTCTAATTCTGCTTCTGCCACCTGTGTCTAAGCACTGGATGCTCTGACTTAATGGAAAGCAGTTTCCTGCCAAAACTTCCTTCCAGTAATAGAAAGTCAAAATTTTAAAAAATATTTTTCTGGGAGATGATCAACTGTAGGTTTGTTGACGAGAGTGTATACCTCCCTGTTCCCTGCTTCAGTTTCTACTGAATATTTCTACTGAATTCAGTTTCTACTGAATATTCTAGCAAATATTATTTGTATGATGATCATATTATTTATCACCCAAATCAAGACACTTGAGAGTAAAGTGAAGCACTCTTTATAACTGTACCTTAGCAGTAGGTATAAATTGAGACGGTCTCAGACAAATGAAGACATATGGGTGCATTGATTATCTCATTATGACCACATATCTTTCTAGAAGTATGTAGAAGTATCTAGAATGAGAGATAAAGAGGCAAGGACAGAAAGGGACAGAGAGAAGGAGAGGAAAAAAGAGGGAGAGAGGGAAGGAGAGAGAGAGAATGAGGATCAGTCACACATCTGTTTTGAGAGTGTTTTTTTGACACAACTATCTGGAACATTCTTCCCTTTCTCTGCCTTTTTCTTTTGTATACATGTAGGGTTTATATTTTATCTTATTCAGCTTTTTATCTCCAGCCTATAGTCCAGTGCCCAGTATACACCAGACAGTCAATAAATTATTTTTAAATACATGAATTAGCAAATTTTTTTTTGAAAAATACTCCTAAAAATTCCATTTCACAACCAGTCTGGCCCACATGGAAGTTTTCTTCCACAGTCATTTCTAGTTTTATTGCTCAATTGAATAGTTGAATCAATGTTCTTTTGATCAGTTTAGGTATGGAAATTTGATCTTTGTTATTCTATTATACTGATCCTATTAAAATGTCTTAATATTGGTATTTTTTTCTGTAAAATGGGATAATTACAGTGCTCACCTCATATGATTATTGTGACGATTAAATGAGCTAATAAGTACAAAAAGCCTGACCCATAGTAAGGGATCATTTCATGTTAATTATTGTTGTTGCTGTTTTTATATTATCTTCTAAAACAAGGATGGGGCCTTTACACTTATTGCTATTTGGGTAAAATGTAGGGATTCCATTTTTTAATGACTTACAAACATGTTAATCCACATTCAATAAAATAGTTTCACTGAAGTAACTCAGTTCTTCATATCTGGTACACTCATAAATAGCATTCAGTGAGTGAGCAGCGATATCAGATTTAAAAACTATTTTTTTCCTGAAACACTCTAATTTCAATACTTGAAGCTATGTTTCTGGAGTATTCAGTTATCTCTTCCCCTTAATATGAGAGAACATTGGCTGTAGCAAGATGGGTGAGAAAAAAAAATGCCTGGAATTTAAATCAAAAAACTTCATCCAAACATATCTTCCATGAGTTTTTGAGAGTGAGGAAATCTCCTTTCATCATCATTATTAATGTCCTTTTCTGGGTTTCATAGCATAAGGTTTAAAGTTAAAATGTGTCCTTCAATAGGTTGTATTGGCAGCATTTCTAACTTATCTAGAAAGGTGAAGCTTAATTTAGGCAAGTGTGTCAAAAGGACACCTATAGTGGGGGTTATCTCCCTTCTTGAAGGAACTCTCTCCCGCTCATGTCAGAGCTTGAACTTAAAGACCTTGCATTCCTTGGTCTCTAGTTGAAAGTCCCTCAGACTAACTTTCTGCCCTTTCCCCTTTGAAGAGGTTCTGAAACACATTCATCACCCGTCCCAGTCCTCTCATCTATAATGGAGGCAAATGTTGCATCCTGTTTTTTTTCTGACCCTTGTCATCCTTTCTTCTCCCTCCTGACTTCCTGGAATGGGGGAAATATTTTAATATCTGGGACATTGCTTCACTTTTGGTTCACTTAATCATGTCTTCTCATGGACATAGGATTCTCTTAGACTAGTGTTATCAGACAGAACTATTGTATAAGGATGGAAATGTTCTACATCTACAGTGTCCAAAATGGTAGCCACTAGGCACATGTGCTGCTGAGCATGTGAAATGTGGTTACTGAAACTGAAAAGTTGAATTCTTAACCTAATTTTATTTTAATTTAATTAATTGAAATAACTGTAGGGAGCTAGTGACTACCATATTGGACTGTGAACTTAGGATATCTTTTCCTTCAGAGATTTCATCCAAATTATAGTTCCTGGGGAAAACAGAAACAAACCCAAAAGTGAACAAAAATGCTATTTATTTATAGTCACAAGCACTGTTTAAACCATGTGTCTAGATAACCACAAAGAGACATTTACTGGAATTGTGAGGCATGCTGGGATTTTGGCTTAATTCAAGGTTTTCCCTTGACTTTGGTGATGCTGTTAATCTCTTGCCTTTTCTTCCACTCTCCTTAGATAAATATCACTAAATTTTTTAATGTTAGAAGTCCTCAGGAGTGAGTCAGACTCTCTCCTTTTATAGCTCCATAATCTGTTCCTAGGTTAACTTACTATGCCTATAACTTCAGTAATCTCTACATCAGTGACTCCTAAATTTATATCTCTAATGCACACTTATCTTTGGGGCTTTCTTAGATAGAGCATGTTCAAAACTGAATATGTGACTTCATCACCGAATGACACCAATCTAGCCAGGCAACCCAGAAATCCCCAAACCATCCTTGACACCTTCATCTCCTTGTATGAATTCCTGCATCTAAGCCATCTCCAAGCCTAATTGATTTAACTTGGAAAATAGCTTTCAGATTCATTCACCTCCCTTCATCACCACTGTTGCCATTGTGATCCAAGTCCTGGATCTTTTG
Source organism: Lipotes vexillifer (assembly GCF_000442215.2). NCBI lineage: Eukaryota > Metazoa > Chordata > Mammalia > Artiodactyla > Lipotidae > Lipotes > Lipotes vexillifer. Next base: position 136,941 of record NW_006796981.1, on the reverse strand, counting down.
CTAGAGGTTCCCACACGACCATAGTTACAGAGACTTTCTTTTGCGTTTTATAAGTGCATCATGCTCCTTTCAGTCATGGAGCCATTACAGTGTCTCTAGAATTAATACTGCCTGGAGTGCTCCCCAACTTCACTCCCAGCCACCCTGTCCTGCTCAATACCTGGTTGATCTCCCTGAGATTTTATTCAGGCCTTAGTTCAAATGTCACTTTTTAAGGATAATTTTTCTGACACCCTTGGCTATATCTGGGCCTCATTATACACTTTCATATCACCAGGTACTTCCCCTTCTGAACATTTACCACAATTGTAATTAATTGTCTTTAATGTTGTCTCTGCTGCTAAAAAAAAAAAAGTAACTCCCATGAGGTCAGGAACCTGTTGGTCTTATTCATCACTCTATTCTTGGTGCTTGACTCAGTAGGTACACATAATAGTTGCTCAATCAATATATGTTGATTCCTTAGTTACACAACTGGAAGTTAAATATACACTCTTGTTGCCTGGGGTTAGTAAACTGAAACTCGGTATCTGGATCAGGAAATTGATGGGGAAATGAGTTTGGTAACTTGTCATTTGTATGCGATGTGAATTCTCAAAACAGTGAGTTTCTCTGTGAATAAAACAATAAGAAACTGGAATCTTGGAGTTTTCCAAACAAACTCTTGATGTAAACCTTTACACTTGTGTTATTGCAGCTGCAAACTTTCCAGCTGTTCTATAATATTTTAAATGTGTTTCAAATTATTAATTTCTTTCTTTGAGTAGTTCTTCTTGAGTACATTTTGGCTTTTTAAAAATCTTCAGTTAACTTACTAACATGACTCTAATTGTTATTATTCTGTAGAACAATGTTCTTTCAAGAGTTCTTGCCAAACAAAGCCATTAACTGACTATGGTTACTGATTTCCAAAGAGTCATCCATACTTCAGGAATAATCTTTGGAATCAATTGTCTTTATTTACCTAGCATGACACCAATCTACTAACTCTATTATTCAAAAGTGGCACCTTTTCTATTTCCTTTGTTATAGCTCCCAAGCATGAATTTGACAGTTTTCATGAAGGAAAGGAAAATGAACGTTTCTGGACTTTTATGAGACTTCTTGTATTTGCTTATTAATTACTCCACTGACCTTGTAACTAGCTTCCTCTCTTTGATCTGATACTTTCTTATTTCGTGCTTGCAGATGTTTTAAAATGTTCCAATATTTTTCCCCCTGGGTAAACTGGATGCTTTGTGGTAGTGGCTGACGTAGTTTGCTTGGCCACCAAGGCTTAATTTGATAACTTCTCCTAACAAGTAGGACATTTAAACAAGGATGAGAAGGATTACCAGGCTACGCTAATCTAAATTTGAGATAGTCTTCATTGGATTGCCTAGCTAGTGAGTTACATCTTTTTTTGGAAGGAAGGGATTGCTGTGTATAGCCTGCCAAACTCCTGATTTTACAAGTTCACACTAAGTATTTGTACAAATTAAAGTCAATTTAAAATATAAATTACTGAAAGGAAACATAGACTTTTAAAGAGCCAGATAATTTATTTTAAAAACTTAAATGTCTGCTTTCTTCAGAATATTTGAAACAAGTCATAAGAAAGTTTGAAAAGTTAACCATGGAGTAAGCATCCAAGAAATTATTGAAGTATATAATTTTATTGAACTTAATAATTAAAATTATGAAAAGGTCATAAAATATTTACACTCCTCAGTAATCAGTAACTATTTTGAATAGTCATTTTCTAAGGCCATGGAAAGCTATGGTTCTCTTTAATTAACTAATTAAACTAAATAGTGTTTAACTTTTGTTTTTAGAAACACATCTTGTTTTTTTCATTTCCTAAAGCAAATTGTAATTTACTGTACTTTTATCAAGGGTCAGACTTTAATTATCACTGTTAAGCAACAATAGATAAATTCAATAAGATGATTTTTTGCATTGAGGAGCAACTATTTATAGATGATAATAATACCAATAATAAGTAGTCACACATGCCTTCTGTAGGCAGAAGAAAAAATGTGAAATAAGACCAAATTATATCTAAAGCAAAGGTACAGGTTTTATATGCGCATGCTAAATAAAGAACTTCCCAGATACTAACCCAAATGGGCACCAAGGTCATAATCACAGGAATGTTACAGTGTGAAGGTGGGAGGATTCAGGGCACCACATGGTGCAGCCACTCCAAAGCCTTCTCTGGAGGTGAGTGTTAGGTATCAAAGCTGTACACCCCAGAAGAGTAATTATTAAATTTGGGAACTTGATAGAAGGGACCATTCAAATTCTATGCCATAGTAACTTGAGCTGTTGTAAATTTTTGTGTTGTTTTTTGAGATGAATTTTATTTTTATTTCATATTGGACTATAGTTGATTCACAATGTGTTAATTTCAGGCATACAGCAAAGTGTTTTAATTATACATATATTTATTCTTTTTCAAATTCTTTTCTCATTTAGGTTATTATAGAATATTGAGCTGAGTTCCCTGTGCTATACAATAGGTCCTTGTTGTAAATTTTGAATGGCTATAAAAAGTCAGTTATGATTTATTTTCTCTATAAAATGTACCTGATCATGTCTCTGGGCACACCTTGTCCCCATTCAAGCAGATCTGTTCTACTACACACCATCCGGAAGACTGCTATCCTACACGGGGATGGAGAACTCAGCTTTGCCTCTGGCGAAATCTCAACTTGTGCCTTATGACCTTGGGCAGGTCACTTAACCTCTCTGAAGTTTAACTTCCACATCTGTAAACCATAAGGATAATTACACCCAATTCTTCAGGTTCCTGTGTGGATTAAATGAGATACTGCATGATAGTGCCCCGTGAGTGCTGGATAAATGCTAACTGCTGTTACCTCCAGTATTCCCTCTGTAGACTTTGAGTGAGCCTTCTTGGTCAGGCCTTTCAGCCTTTACATCTCTTATTGCAATATTGTCACTAGAAAGGGGTGGAGTGTTAGCTTCAATAAGTCTGCATTTGCTGCTGTGAGGGTCCTGTGTGCACAGCACCTGGATTTCTCAGAAGAAAAGCCATTAGAACAAGATTTGCTGCTTCCACCAGCAGAAGCAAAGCACTTTAACTTCATTAGCACAGCCCTGCCTGTCAATAGCTTTTCAAGTGGTCAGGACAGTAAAAGTTCTATTCAGCTTGGGGATATTTTGCATTATCTTTAAGGGACACTTTCTCCCTGGAGAGGCCACCTGTCTCTTAAAAGTTGAGAGGGTCTCTCTGCTCAGTCCTGAGCTTCCACACAGCTTCTGAAGGCAGACACACATTCCTAGCATTTGGCATCACAAAGGGGGCTCAAAGGCTGGGCAAGAACCTTGCTGTCATTTTGTGAACCTCTTGCCTATTTTTCCCCAGACTTACCCCAGATTTTCATTAGGGCTCAAGCTGGAACAAGGAAACACAATACTATCAGAATATGCAGTAGTATTTTTTTTTTTATTAAGCTTTTTATTTGAGATGACTGCAGATTCACATGCAGTCAACAGAAATAATAGAAATCCTGTGTACTGCCTAACTTGCAACTTTGACTCAGTTTCCCCCAATGGTAACATCTTGAAAAATGAAAGTACAATATCCAGAATATTGACATTGAAAAAAAGATACAGAAAAATTCCATCACCACCTCCCTGTCCCACTTCACCCCTCCTCCATCCCTGACCTCTGGCAACCTCTACTCTGTTTTCTATTTCTATAATTTTGTCATTTTAAGAATATTACAAAGGTGGACTCATACAGTGTATAACCTTTTGGTATTGTCTTTTTCCGTTCAGCATAATGCCCTGGAGATTCATCCACTAGATTGTGCATCTGTACCTTGTTCCTTTTCATTGCTGAGTAGTATTCCCTAGTATGAATATATCATGGTTTGTTTAATCATTCACCCACTGAAGTACATCTGGGTTGTTTCTAATTTTAAACTAATATGAATAAATCTTCCTTGAATAGCCATATACTGTTTTTATGTGACCCTTAGTTTTAATTTCCCTGCAATAAATGTCCAATTGCAGGCTTGTATTGTAGTTGCATGTTTAGCTTTATAAGAAACCGCCTACCTGTTTTCCACAGTGACTCTACCATGGTATATTCTACGAACAGTGTAGAATGGATCTAGTATAATCTGCCTCCTCTCCAGTATTTGGTATTGTTACTGTTATTTAGTTTGGCTATTTTGACAGGTGTGAAGTGATATCTCACTGTGGTTTTAATTTGCATTTCCTCAATGGCTAATGACGTTGAATATTATTTTGCAATAGTCTTTTGCAGATGGTATAATTTAAGAGCTGGAAGGAATTGGAGAGATCCATTTCAGTGATTGAGCCCAAAATTAATGTATTTGGATGAGAGTCAGGTCCCAGTGAGAGAGGAAGAGAGAGGCACTTGGCTCTGAACTCAGGTCTCCTAAATCCCAGCCCAGTGATGTTTACACCAGATCCTAATTCTAGGACACATCAGGGATGATTTGCTTGCTCTGATTAGGTGGTAAGGCTGATTAAGAATGTATATAAGTAGGGCTTCCCTGGTGGCGCAGTGGTTGACAATCTGCCTGCCAATGCAGGGGACACGGGTTCGAGCCCTGGTTTGGGAAGATCCCACATGCCGCGGAGCAACTGGGCCCGTGAGCCACAACTACTGAGCCTGCACGTCTGGAGCTTGTGCTCCACAACAAGATAGGCCGCAACAGTGAGAGTCCCGCACACCGCGATGAAGAGTGACCCTGGCTCGCCACAACTAGAGAAAGCCCATGCACAGAAACAAAGACCCAACACAGCCAAAAATAAATAAATAAATAAGTTAAAAAAAAAAAGAATGTATATAAGTAAAACAAAACAAAAAAAGAATGTATACAAGTAATCCAGCAATTGCAACTGTGTAGTATTTAGCACATATCTGCCATCTACTAAGAACTCGATAAATAAGTGAATTTATGTCTATATCTATGTCTATATCTCACCTTATTGTGGGAGCTAACATTTTTCCTTTCTTTAAAGTAGGCATGTTATTTCCTGCCTTACCCTTTCAGAGCAGGAAATAAAGAAAATAGGATTTAAAAAAATAAAAACAAAAACATTTTAAATATTGTCGAAAATAGAGAGAGAAAAAGAACAAACATGTCTGTTCAATCTATCCTGTAGGTCTCATTGTGGGTTACTAGGGTTAGTAATGGGGGAGGGGGGATCTTGTGGACCCAGGAGTTCATCCTCCTGATTTGCAGATGAGGACACAGGAGCTCACAGAAATGAAGTCCCCTCTCAGGTGCTGCTCAGGAGGGGCTTAGAGGAGCTGGGACTGAAGGTGTTTCCCAGCAGGGAGCCCAGTGCCCCTGACTGAGCCCCTGTCATGTTCTCATACAGGACAGGCACACTGGAGACCCAGGGTTCTGTTTACCATGAAGGCCTTTTGGGGGTAGGAAGGGAGGTGAAGAGAGCTGGGAAACTGTAGTCTCTCCCTGGGGTCAAAATTAGCCCATGTAGCTTGACTCCTTCTAGCCCAAGGAATGTCATCACTTGTTCAGCTTTGCTGAGAGAACAACCTTTTTCATTTGGATATAAAGATGCTCAGCACTCTGATGACTGCATCTAAAGCCAGTTACCACCCAGGCCCCAGGCTGTGCCGATCCAGATGGCAGATGGAGTAAAAGGAATTCAAAAATGTGCTTAAGACAGAAAGAAAAGGGTAAACAAGGCATGTATGTAATTCAGAAAGAAGGTGCTTGGAAGTTAGGAGGTGATCGCCACAGGGAAAGAAGCAAGCTTTCGCCCTGGGAGGGGGTTTCCAGCCTCAAGCTTTGTGAAATACGTCACAGAAGCACCAACAACCCAAGGAAATGAGGGATGGCCAGAGGCCGAGGGAAATGTCCTTGTTTGGGGATCTCTGAAAGATGTGGTTTTGAGCATCTGTATCTGACTCTGAGCTAGTGCGGACTTTCTCCGGGTGCTGCTGGAGGAGATGGTATGAGTCCTGGAGAATCACCTGCCATCAATATCTTCCCGGAGAAAGCAGCACCGCTAAGCTCTTATCCCACACAATTCATTCCTTGATAACAATTGTGTTTGTCCCTTCATGTCCTGAAGCAAAAGTAGCAGATGTAATAGCTGTTGAAAAAAAAATTAACTGGTATGATGACTGATTTATAGCTTCGTCATACTATAAATTATAATAGGAGACGGAGGGAAGGGCTTTTTGGAAGCACTGCTTTTCTGCAGAAGTACAAAGCCCTTGCTTCTTTTCCAGTTATTGTTAATTTGCTAAAAATAAGGTCTGTGAAATATGTAAACATCACCCTCCCCCCCATATAGAAACTGAATTATTCAGATAGTGGCTCTAGGTAGGCAGGAAAGAGTTGGATGTTGGCCTAAGGCCTTATGTTCCTGTCCCACAGGCTCTG
>NW_006796981.1:126252-130519 GCF_000442215.2 Lipotes vexillifer | reverse complement strand
GCTCTTCAATCACCTGGCTAATAGTACAGTGTATTTCAGTAACTGAACCGGTCACATAATTAGAAGCATTCTCCTCTAGCTGGAAAGAAGTCTGCTGGTACATTCTTCTAAATGAAAGAAACCCGACTAGTTGTGCCAGGTTATATAATTTAATGGAGAAACTGTAGAAGGAGTCCTTGAAAAAGTGTGATGGTGCATTCATTTTTGGTACAATATTAAGCACTCGAGCAGAAAGTTTCTCTTTTAACTCCCAGCCAAGGCTCATCGCTGTTGTGTAAATGAACTCAGTGCAGCCAAAAGCCCCAGCTGGTTGACAGGATGGAGCCAGTGGCGACCTGAATGCGTGGGGTCTGTTTGCACTTGCTCATCACATCTTGGGCAAACCAGCACTGACGTCCAATGTGGTAGGCGAACATTTCTGCTCTCATCATTGTTATAAGCACAGTTTTTTAAAAACCTGGTCTTTATTTGCTCTTTAAACAACAACAACAAAAATCTGATGGTAGATGCCTCTGACCTCATTGAATCCAAAACATCATCTCCCTCCCTTGTTCTCTCTCCCTGGCCGCTCCTTTATTTTTCCTCTTCTCTTTTTCTCTTTCATCTGGCTTCTCCACCCATAAAGCCAAGGGAAGTGAGGTAACAATAACTTTGTTGCATTTCACCTGGCCCACCCAGAGAAAAGCTATTTCTAGGCAAGTGCGGAAAACCCAAACCTTGTGGAACTCACCCGGCCCTCTAATCTAACATCCTCTGTGTGCTGCAGAGTCTAATGTTTAATTTGAAAAACAATCCAAAAATAGCATGAAGGAAACGTGGAATTTGCATAGCTATATATATGTTTAAGATAGTCTTTTCCAAAAACACTGTGTTTGAGAGCTGGCCCTCAAACTTGAAGTTGCCCGAATTTCATAGACTCCTCTGAGATAAGGAGTGTAATTTTCACTTGAGTGATGGGTGATTTTCTGCACAGTCCTCTTCGTCCTCTTCATACGAAGAGGGAGACAGATCTCAAACCCTGTCCTGCTGCAAAGCTAAAAGCTGACATTCAGAACTGTGTGCTGACTAATGCTAAGTAACAATGACAATGAAGACAGGGTGATTTCTAATATTGGATTGTCATAATTTAAGAGTCTTATTAAAATCTCCTTGTTTTTCTTTCCTTTTATTTCTACCTTTCTCTCTCTCTCTCTCTCTCTCTCTCTCTCTCTCTCTCTCTCTCTCTCTTTGCTATTTTCTTGACCTTTTCTTTTCCCTTTTTTTGAAAAAAGTTTTCTTTTTTTTTTTTTTTGCTCCCTCTCTCTCTCTCTTTGCTATTTTCTTGACCTTTTCTTTTCCCTTTTTTTGAAAAAAGTTTTCTTTTTTTTTTTTTTTGCTCCCTCTCTCTCTCTCTTTGCTATTTTCTTGACCTTTTCTTTTCCCTTTTTTTGAAAAAAGTTTTCTTTTTTTTTTTTTTTGCTCCCTCTCTCTCTCTCTTTGCTATTTTCTTGACCTTTTCTTTTCCCTTTTTTTGAAAAAAGTTTTCTTTTTTTTTTTTTTTGCTCCCTCTCTCTCTCTCTTTGCTATTTTCTTGACCTTTTCTTTTCCCTTTTTTTGAAAAAAGTTTTCTTTTTTTTTTTTTTTGCTCCCTCTCTCTCTCTCTTTGCTATTTTCTTGACCTTTTCTTTTCCCTTTTTTTGAAAAAAGTTTTCTTTTTTTTTTTTTTTGCTCCCTCTCTCTCTCTCTTTGCTATTTTCTTGACCTTTTCTTTTCCCTTTTTTTGAAAAAAGTTTTCTTTTTTTTTTTTTTTGCTCCCTCTCTCTCTCTCTTTGCTATTTTCTTGACCTTTTCTTTTCCCTTTTTTTGAAAAAAGTTTTCTTTTTTTTTTGGCGGTACACGGGCCTCTCACTGTTGTGGCCTCTCCCATTGCAGAGCACAGGCTCCGGACGCACAGGCTCAGCGGCCATGGCTCACGGGCCCAGCCGCTCCACGGCATGTGGGATCTTCCCGGACCGGGGCACAAACCCGTGTCCCCTGCATCGGCAGGCGGACTCTCAACCACTGTGCCACCAGGGAAGCACCCAACACCTCATTTTTGTAGGCAAAGCCTTGGTTTGGTTTAATCCAGCTACCTGCAGATGGACTTTTTTCACTGTCAAGCCCTTTGGAGGCTGACTTCTATTTCCAAAACTCTAAGTTTAATAGCTGGAGAAGAATAACAAAAATCTGCCATTTCAGGTTTCCTAGAGATTCAGTCATAATCAATTCAGTCATAATCAATGGTAAAGATTGTTTTAAAACAATCTTACTGACAGGTGCTAGAAATCCAGGTGTGAAGCATAAGCTCCTCACTTAGAAAGGGTTGCTCTTCAGGTCAAGGTGCAGGGCAGAGAGGGTGCAGAACTCATTCGGTGAAAACATTTAAGGGAGAGTAATAACCAGTGTGTAGATCTTTACAAAAGAGGTTCTTATCTTGGGATCCATCAGCAGATCCATGGCTAGCAGTTAGAGTGTCCGTGAACTTAGATAGGAAAAAAATTACTTCTTTCTGTTTCCTACGCTTTAGTTGAAATATAACTTTCCCATCAATTATAAATATGGACAAATCCCCATGGTACGATAATATCAGCCCTCTGTCACACATCACATTACAGCTAGTTGTCACAGGTATCTCAAACTGTTCTTTATGCTCGTATCACTACTTTGAAATTGTGGTAAAGATTAGACCCACTACTAGATCTTTCTATTTAACAATTACTTTAACACAATTACAAATATTATTATAACTATTTCAATATAATTGTTTTCCTTAATAATCTTATGCATTTTACTCAATGCATTCAAAATCATTGTTCTTAGAAGCAGTCAGTGAATTATCAAATGACTCCCTGGCACAATAAAGGTTAAGAATCTCGGTTTGGAGATTAAATGTTTCTTCCAACTAGATATTTTGTGGTTCTAGATTTTGGGCAAGTGGGGGGCTATAGAAAATAGGAGAGAGGGGAACTTGAAATTTGTCTTGGTCCTAGCAGAGCTGCTGCTTACCTCTGTTGGCCTGTGTCCAGAGCTAAACATACAAATAACCCTCCTAAAATGTAGAGAAACAGAAAACAGCCTGTGCTAGGCAGCAGATGTGGGGAAAATAAGAAAACAAAGCAAAACACAACTAAAAACCCCACTGAGGGATTAACAGATACACACCAATACATATAAAATAGATGAATAACAGAGGCCTACTGTATAGCACAGAGAACTATATTCAGTATCTTGTAATAACCTATAATGGAAAAGAATCTGAAAAAGAATATATATATTTGTATATATATAAAATACATATATATGTATTATATAATAATGTATATAATATATATAACTGAATTACTTTGTTGTAAACCTGAAACTAATACAACATCATGGATCAACTATACTTCAATAAAAAAGAGTGAGAAAACCCACTTAAAATCTTGTAGCACAAAGGGTTTCTTCTCATTTCTTCCCTTTTTTGCACATATTTTTCCTGGTGTTAATCCCCAAACTCCCCTTTTTTAAGCAGTTTTAGATACATTCCAGAAGATACCCAGCCCCTTTGATGTTACTTTGCATAAGCATTTGTAGGCAAAGCAGCATTTACAGAACTCTCACTCACTCACAAGTTGTCCTGCTTGACTCTTTACTAATATTGCAACAATGACAAAAGGCCAGCTTGCTACAAGAGTTAGTATTATCTGCAGGTATGAGGTTGGTTTATTTGCAAGACCTACCTCAGCAGGGGCCAGGGATGTAAGTTGATAGCCATTGTGTGTGTTAAATTAACTCAGGGAGTTACTGATTGACATAAAATGAGTTTAATGAGACTTAAAGTTTCCCCAGAGTTTCTGTTAAAAAATTCTCATCAGAATAAAATTGAGAAAAGGAGGTCTTGTCAGGAAAAGCTATTTTTTTTTTGCTTCTATTATACCTTCTGATTCTGGAAAGTGGTGGAAAGGAGAGCAAGGAAGGAAGAATGTGGGCAGCAAAGGTGGGCAGTGAAGTTTATGGGGGCCAAGGGACAGGAACAAACTTTGCAGTCACAGAATAGGTTCAAATCCCAGCTCTGCAACTTTACTGGCTGTGTGATCTTGGGCTTGTTGCTTAACTTCTCTGAGCTTCAGTTCTCCATCTATAAAGTAGACAAAATTATAGCCCCAGCTTATAGAGTTATTGTGAGAATTCAATGACACAGGACGTACAAGATGTTTGGCGCCGTGCCTGGCATCATGTAATGAGAATAATAGTGGAGATAGCTCCC
>NW_006796981.1:86474-126208 GCF_000442215.2 Lipotes vexillifer | reverse complement strand
GCAGGAAGGAGAGACAAGTGTATGAGCAGCTGCTATCTTGACCCACCTGCTGGGTTTGTCTGTAACCGCCCAGCCAGTCCTGTTCCACTGGGAAGGGGTGTTCTCTACACTGGACTGCCAGCAGCCTGGCCTCCTTCCTTTACTATTAATAATCTTGGTTGCCTTATTGAATGACTGGCTTGTCTCAGTTTTTCTAACTTAAAAATCAGGGTCTTAATGATAGTTAATATCCACCTATCTCACAAGCTGGATGAACTAGTATACATGTGAAGTCATGGTATTTTTCAAAGACAAGATAGTGACTCCACTACTCCCATAATGAGGGTGTGAGCAGTGAGGTAAATGTATATATAGATGCCTATCTGTACTTGGTTTTTTTCTATGTAGACTACCTAGTTAATGTTTTAAATGGGATAATCATTTAACTGATAAATAAGTCATGTGAAAGTCTTCGTAAACAGCAAGAATTATTTAAGCCAGCACTTTATAATTTTTATTAGTGTTGTTCAAAATAAAAATAATTTGGTCGTTGGGAAATTGCCCTCTGGAATCCTTTGGCCCTCTGTCAGGGAAGAACTTAAGTCTGTCAAAGGGTATGAGAACTCTAAGTTCTCATCCTGGATGATAACTAAGGAACCAGGGATGTTCCTGAATGATTTAGAATCTCATCTTCCTCTTCTGTGGGATAAGAATATCCTGGACTTGACCTATGATTAGCATTTTTAATAACCATTCTTGGAATATGGTGTTAAAAAGTGGTTGATGGAGGGTATAGCAGATAAAATTTTGAGTAGTCCTGCAAATACTCCTTGCTTCTTCCAATACCCAGTGATATAAACCTCATTCGTTAAAACAAACAAACAAACAAAAAACACCTCTCTTAAATCTATTTATGTCCTAGTTAGGACTTTTTTAAAAGTTCAGAGAGTGGTTAGAAACACTCATAATGGTCTCTCACCTCCTACAGTGGCATGTTTGGACCTGGAAAAACTTGAAAATGAAGGCTGCCTTGTCTCTAAACCTGTGTGCTTATTTAAGCCAATAAATATTTTACACATGTTATCATTTAGAGCCTAGATTATGCTGTTCTTTATTTATTAAAAGAGTTCATCAACAAAAAGGGTAGCTCATCTACTCTGGGACTGAGTCATTCATCTGGTTTGATTGTGGGGAGAGAAACATCATAGGGAGATTCGATTTGCCATATTACTGTGCGCAAAACTGGCTAAAGTACTGGAAGGAAAACAAAGGGAATTAAGATATGATTCTGTCTTTAGGAAGAAAATGATCAACTGTTGTCTAAAAGGCTGTCAGTACCTCCTCCAACCAGTGAGAAGAAACCAACTGGCTGCTGATGCTGTGATCTTCACTTGCCTGCATCCATGCTGGCCTCTGGAGCAGCAGTGCGGCATAGGTATCCAGGCCTGTGGGATGATTCACCCAGTACTAATTTCATGATGGTTATTATTAATAGTATGAGGCTAATTTGCATTGATGATTCTTGATTCAAAGTGATATTGTGCCTGTTTTAAAAATAGAGTGATAACTTATTGGCAGAGTAACTCTTGAGAAGTCACGAAGGCAGAGCTCTTTACAAAATTGGTGGTCAATATCCAGGCTTGGTTTGAAAACCATGCTTTGAGGGAGGCTCATTTCTTGTGCTTGGCCAGAGCAGCTCAGAGATACTGAATTATAATTTGCTGCTTTTCAACACAAGATTTGGCTATACATTTAGATTAGTTTATGCAAAATTGGCAGAGGTTGAATTCTAGCTTTTTTTAGTGTCTTAAGTCTGATCATTTCCCTCTGGTTAGTGTGGAGAGAACTAAAGCCTTCTGTTCTGACCAAACAACCACAACCTAAATAGGCCAAGACACTAGGAAAATACCAGGGCAAGTGAAATGAGTAATGCCGTTTAGAGCAGCCAAGCTGAGGCATGGAGCTCAAACTGATGCTGGGACAGCCTGAGCAATGTCTCCAGAGGCCTGACGCACTTTGCATATGAAGCTCTAAAGTAGGGGTGGTTTACATAAGTCAGGAAAAATTCAAGTACTAAATAGCTCTGTTTCTTATGATCTACTGTTATTTTTGCTTCTGTGTACCACTTTGGGAACTGTGTTATTCTTCCCTGGGGACCCATTCCTTCCTCCCTTTCAGTCCCTGAGGTTCGGATGGAACTGACTTGCTTTCCACCTCCACCAGCCCATACCTGGGCTGGGATGGTTACATAACACATACATGACCCATTAGACCAATAATCAGATCGATCATGATCTACCATCCAATTAGGGAGAGTTAGACCTAGGTGTTTTGCTAGAGATTTTAGAAAAGAGGTCCTGTCCTTCTTCTAGATATGTAGATATCTAGATGTAGAAATACCAGTACCAATGTGGATATACTGGTAGAAGGCAAACCTAGCACTCCTGGAGACCACCTTTGTTACCACATGGAGGGAGCTTGTCTGAGAATGAAGCCAAGCCAGAGGAAAGCAGAGTTGAGAGACAGTAAAAGTATACCATTTGAATATCATTAAATGAGGATCTAAGTCAAGCTTTACCTAAAGTGACAGGTGTAATTAACTGATTTATTTTTACGCAGGACAATTTAAGTTAGGCTTCTGTTATTTGCAGTGGAAAGTGCTCTGATTAGTATACTGTCTTTTGTAGATCCTGTGTATCAGTCAGCTATTGCCACAATAATGCTGCATAACAAAATACCTAAAAAACTAAGAGACATGTAACAATAGTCATTTATTTTTCTTTTTCTTTTTAGTCATTTCTTTCTTATGTATTTGTGAGTTAGCTGGGATTGGGTTAGTCTAAACTGGGTTGGATTGGGCTTTGTTCCAAGCTTCAGGTTGGATCAAGTCTACCCCATGAATTTCTCATTCTCTTTGGACAGGTGTCTATTTAGGGTATATAGCTCTTCTCATGGTGACTGACAAAAATGCCAGATAGCAGTCCCAACATAAGCACAGTTTGAGCCTCTTGTTATGTCCTGTTCACTAACATTGCACTGGCCAAAACAAGTAATTTGATCAAATCCAATGTCAAAGTGGGGAAAGGCAATTCCATTGGAGGTGCAAAGGAGAGAGTGAATATTTAGTGAACAATAATCTAATCTACTACAGTCTGAATTTATACCAAAGGCAATAAGGACTGCCTATTATAAAATCATGTGATTTAAAAACTACAGGGCTATAAATATAGTGATAAATGAATGATGTACAACATTTTAAATAAGTTAATGTAACAAATGGTGATTGATTTTTTTTAGCAATGAGCACTGTGTATTCCTGAAAGAGTCAATCTTCTGATTTGTTTCTAATATGGAGGATGTTGAAATTGGTTTTGAAATGAGTAGAACATCATACAGGTGCCTCTTTCTGACCAAGATATTATTTCAGTCATATAAGATACATGTAGCTATCAAATGACTTAGGAATTCAATAAGAATTTAGTTTAATTTTGAAATTTTACATCACACAGTGTGCTAATATTGTGAACCCCAACAGTCTACAATTAAAGGGCAATATCTGAATGCATAATAATAATGGCTGTCATTCTTTTAAGTATCTCCTAGTTTCAAGTACTTTGCTAAATGAGGCTCACTGATGTTAAGTAATGTGGCCAAATTCTGATAAGGGCCAGAGAAAAGACATCTACCTGGGTCTCTGTTGCGTTAGGACCTGAGCCTTTATTTTACTACATTATAGGAAGTCTAGGTTAGACAATGAAGATGAGTTGGCGGCAATTCTAGAAAATGCCACTGCACTGATAAATGAAACCATTGCTCCACTCCTGCTTCGAGGCAGGAGGTCAGATTAGGCAAAGAGAGGTTTGGTTAGAGAAGATGACTGAGGGCAGCAGCTTGGTACGATGGTGAAGAGCATAAGATCTTAGGAGGCTTGCCTGGGGTAGTTTTCTGCCTTGTACCAGGAGGAAGACAGTTGTCCTGACCCACAAATACATTGTGGGGAGTTAATGTCATACTGCATGAAAAGATCTTTATATAACCTGTGGCCGAGGGAGCACAGTTGTAAAATCCAGTCAAAAAACAAAAACAGACTAGCTCTCCATCCTGGTGATTCTATAACTTGCTTGGATAAAACAGAGTCTGAACCTGGTAATCTCTTGAAGTCACTTTTGATCCTTGTGGTGGTATTTAGATTTGGGGACTTTTCTAACCACCTGAAAAAAATTTAAAGGGTGGCAACGTCCTTGGTTTTGTGTGAGTAACAACAGTTGGTATCCAGGCTTCCTAAATGATCACAGTTGGGCAGAAAAAGTTCCTGAGAAAGCAGAAACTTTGTCAAATTCCACTTCACTATCTTGATGCAAAGTTTTATAGTTAAAATCTTTGGATGGAAAATAGGATTTTTTTTTTTTATCTTTACTCTGAGTCGGGATGACATTGGACTGAGGGTGGAGTGTGAAGTAGTTGGAGTCGGTAATAGAGTCTCCTTCCCTCATGAAAATGAAGAGGAAAAAATATCTCCTCAGAATTTGTCATGTCTGCTCTACTATATAACAGTTTATCATTGATAAAGTGGATGATGGCCATGATAACATACAGGATGCAGTTAATACACAACTGTGATTCTGTTTATAAGGCACTTTTCAAACTAGGTAAGCCCAACTTGAAAATAATTGCATAGGAGGGGTGGTTCCAGACACGTGGAGGCACAATTCTCCATTCTCATTTGAGCGTGGAGACAACTAGGTCTAGGGTATGTGCCCACTTCTCTCGGGCTGTGAAGGGGGAGGGAATCTTGATGTATTTCTGTATGTCTTCTTCTCCTCTTCTATTTTTAGGGTGGGAGGGTGGCTTCCCTGCTGGATAAAGATCTGAGCAAACATACAGGATTGGGAAAGGCCCAGAAGACAGAGTCAAACACCTCCCTCTGGCAAAATCCTGAGTGAATAGATGGGGGCCTGAGTGGCAGCAAGCAGGTGACCTGTCAGAACACGAAATGAGAGGACTTCCAAAGTCCTGGCCTTGCCCAGAGAATATCTTGCCTCCCATTTCTAAACGTTAGTTCTGAGGACCCAGAAGGGGAGTGGTGCATTACTCCCGAGAGATCTGCTTACAAAGGGAGCAAGGAGTTTCAGCCCTCAACTATTTTGAGTTTCATAGGCACCGTGACATGACCGTACCATGCTATTATTTTTGTGACTCCAGGAACTCATTTGACCTAGCTTTCTCTCGGTTTTTTTTTTTTTTTTTTTTTTCATTTGAAGAAATATAGGTGATGGGTTAAATCAGTAGCTTTAAAATTGTGAGCCTCAGAGCTCTGGCAGTCCTTAGAAACCTCAGAAGATCTCAACAGCCCCCTCAGATTTGGCAGACAAGTAGGGAAAACAAGAAGGACTCCACTCAGCCCCCTTCACTTAGAATTCTTTCTCATTTGGGGTTTTGTAGATGACTCTGAACAACTGCTGTCCTTAACCATTTGGAAGCCACTGTACCAACTGGTCCTGAAACTCCCCTCTAGCTCTGTGGTCCTTCATGACCCTGAGCATTGGAGTCAGGTTCAGAGTTTATTCGTTCTCAGGAGAATGTTCTCAGGAGTTCTCATACTCCAGTGTTATGAGTATCACAAGTGACCCTGGGATAAAAGAAACAAAAAGATAAGATACCTGTCCTCAAGGATTTTACTGTCTAATGAAGAGAAAGAGAGGCAAATCCATCATTGATTAAATGGAGTCTTAAGCCAAGAAGAGAGAGAACAGAGTGGATTGCTCAAGTCTAGCTGAGAGGGCCAGAGGAAGCTTCAAAGAGAAGAAGGCCTCTGAGCTGGACTTGACAGGTGGAGAGGCATTGTACAGGAAGATGTGTATGATCTGACAGTGTAATTCAGATCTGTCCATTCTCTCCTTGAAATGTTATGAGTGATTCCCAATGTACCTAGAATACAAACCAAACCCTTTCATAGGGCTACCAGGCCATTACGATGTGCCCCCTGACTTCCTCATACTCTGCTCCTGGTCTCCTCCAAGCTCATCATCCTCTCATCTCCACTCTTCAACACTCCATGCTCATTCCCACCAGTGACTTTCACTTTTGCTATTCCCTCTGACTGAAATGCTTTTCCCTCAGAGTCTTCAGTAATGACTCCTCCTCATACTCTGGTGTCAGAATAAATGCAGCAGCCCCTTGTCAACATTTCCAGTTTTCGTTCTCTGATTCCTCCTGGGGTTGATCATAACTTGCTGGCCCCTTGAGGTTAGAGAACACTGGATGACGT
The DNA here is from genome assembly GCF_000442215.2 of Lipotes vexillifer. NCBI lineage: Eukaryota > Metazoa > Chordata > Mammalia > Artiodactyla > Lipotidae > Lipotes > Lipotes vexillifer. The sequence continues at coordinate 119,961 of NW_006796981.1, read as the reverse complement.
GCTTTGGTGAATGCAGTGGAAGTGGAAGTAACACTTGCAACTTCCAGGCAGAATCATTTTCTTTCCAGTTTAAAGCTTTACAATGTTCTATTCTTCTGTGATTGGGACACCGAGAGATTCTCCTAGACCCATGTGAGACTCTGCCTAAGTGAGAAATTCTAAATGTTTATTGATTTTAGCCATTGACATTTTAGGGATTGCTATCCTGACTGATATAGATCCTTCCTAACTGCCACTCTTAAAGTTGCCCCTCCCCCTTGACTACAAATTACTTTCTATCTATATTTACTTTTTTCATTGCACTTATCTGAAATTATGCTGCTTGCACATTTATTTGTTATTGATCTCTCTCCATGAAAATATAAAATTCATGAGAAGAGTGTCTTACGTGTCTTGTTCTATATCCTCAGTCATTAGACAAGTCCCTGGTACAAAGTCCCTCAAGAACAAATGAACACAAAGTGTATCTGTGTCACAAGGGGACGGTGTGACTAACCTCCAGAGAAAGGAAACATATTTAGAAAGGCATGTATGAGAAAGCTTGTATCAATGGACCCTCTCCCCAAATTAAGAAAACATGTATAAGGAATATAGTTATTTATATGGCCTTTGTCAATCTCAATTTTCTAAATCTTAGACTCCAAAACATTAACAATTGGGATTTAACAATATGGGATTTAACCTAAAATCTTATTATTTATTGGTAAAGAAGTTAGATGTAAATTTTCTGCTAGGTTACAATGCAGAATTCCAGTAGAGTGAACACCAGAGCTTTTTATTACTTGTTTTGAAAGTAAGCTTTATTAAAGTTTACTATTCTAGGTAATGCAGCAGAAAAACTATGATGGTAACAGGTATTATATGATTTTTCTTTAAGATCTGAGAATTGAAAAATAAATCTTGTTTTTTTTCAGAGAACTGAAACCTAAATCTTAGTTTGTTTCAGTTGCATTGGCATCATCTCCAATATATTCCCTGAAAAATGAATTACATATAAGAGCACATAAACAGGAGACCTGAGAAGTTCAGCTGGGTAAAATATTGGTTATAAAAATTTCAAAACTCATTGAGTAACCTATAGATGTAGGAGATATTTTATTTTAAGAAGTGTTAAATTGTCTATATGACAAGAAAATTATTTTGAAATGAAGTATTTTGCTCAGATGGTATTGAATTACTAACTTTTCTGAAACTATAAGGACATTTTGAAGTCTGTTAAGATGATTAGAACTTCTAATGCAACACAAAATTTTTTCTAGCTGATTTCTCAACAGTAAGTATTGGATGAAGATCTTAAAGATGACCCTTCCCTCTTAGGAAGATGTACTAGAGCTGTTAACTTCGGATTTATCTGACTTTACAAGCTGAGTTCCCTTTAGATCATTGTCTTCCATTGGGGCCCTAGTAACATAAGGGACAACCCACTTTCACTTGTATTAAGAAATTGTGAGATGATTAAAACCCTGTGGAGTCAATGAAATTAAATAATTTGCACCATTGCCCAGGGAAAGCTCAATATTATCGAGATGATTGTCTTAAGAGGAAGTCTTAAACCCAGGGTCAAGAAGGATGTCATTGTACTTTCATAACTGCAAGTACTCCCAAGGGAGCTTCTTTGTTCCAGTACAAACTTTGGGCATGTTTGGCATGTCTTTCTCTCATATCATCATTCTCATTTGTCAACAAGAAGCTGTATAACATGGCACTGCTGTCAGTTTCTGTTGATAGTCAGACCTGCTTATGTTTTTATCCATAACAGAGGTAAACTGTGGAAACTATCTCCTCTTTGCTTATCTGATCCTCCTTCTGCACTAGTGAAATTTCCTGTCTTTTTTTCCATCAAACATGTAAACCACTGCTGAAAAGAGTGAAATTAACTTTAGGCATAAATAAAGCCTAAAGTGGTCAAACTTACTATTTTCTTTTATAGGATGCTTTTTTTGGGGGGGAAGGTGTTGTTTTTCTTTAAGATGATCTTTGCCGCAAATGGTAGAGAAGAGAAATCCTGCCCAAGGAAACTTAGATTCTGAGAGCTTCACAAGAGAGTGTGTAGCCATGCACGTGAGTAATTACACAGGCTGTGCAGAGCGTAGGCAGATCATTTCATGAGAATATTGCCTTGTTTGTGAAGGCAGGTATGGATGTTCTCTGTGGTAACTTGGCAACCAAAGAGATAAAGAGGGGGTAAAACATGAGCTAGTTATGATGGCTGAGGGTGTTGTATTCTTAGACACATTTGGAAGTTTTCCCAGGGTTTTTCACCTTCGTTGGTGATGGCCCAAAACTACTGCTGAAGGTATAGGCCTATGTGCACATGTTCTTATCAAATGCCTTGCTCCAGTGGTTAACATTCATTGGACCGAAAAGGACCTATGATCCAAGCTGAGCCAATCATATTTTCCTCAAATCTGAACTAAGATACACAGAAACTAAAAGCAGTGAATATCAGATGCTATCATGTGCTATCCAAAGCCCTGGGACCATACCAGGGCAGAGCACTATGGCTACCTGTCCCAAAGTTTGAAGGTTTTTCTAGTAGCCAAAGGCAGCTTTGTCCATGGTCACAGCAGGCCAGAAGCATCAGACAATTGATGCCCTGAGGAAGGGCTCTTGCCCAATAACTTATAAGAGTTGATGTATAAACATCTCAGCATTTTTGTCCTTTGGCTGGAGCAGCTCTGACGTGCATGTTTTGCACTGATTTCCAGAGTTTCCCAGCAAGACTAAGTTCTAGTCACCCACAATAGTGACTGGCTTGATACACATGCCATTGGTTGTCTTCTCTTTCCCATCTCACTTCCCCACATCCTCATCAATATTTTGGGGAATCACCTCTCAAATAAAATACTGTTTTAGAGTACACCTCTGAGGAAACCTAAATTAAGAAAGAAGCAATAAGTTCAGGTAGATTGAGCTCAGTGTTAGTTTATCACAACCCCAAGTCACATATGTTCAAGTTGAAGTTCTGGGGGAAATAAAATTTTTAAAAAATTCCCAAACTAGTTTTCATAGCTGAGAGATGAGTAGAGGTTGAGATGAGAGACCATACAATAAAATAGAGAGAGCCTTCCAGTCAGCCAGCAGACTGCCTGATAACCTCCTAACATTTGAGTTCTGTGAGGTTATAAATACCTTCTTTTCTTGAGATAGCTTGAGGCATATCTGTTTCTTGCTGTCTAAATATCTCTGAATGGGACAAAAGTCAACAATCAACTATGGGGGAAGATGCTGGGTCAAGAAAATGTGTTTGTGAGGAAATGCTGGTATGATGTCCATGTACTGAATGCAAGGAGTATACAAAACACTAGTGCTGAGAGCTTAATGGGGAAGGACCCAGATCTGAAGGAACTGGTGCAGGAGGTGAGAAAATTAAGCTGTGATAGGAAAAATAATGATTTATTATAAACTTGGAATATAATAGTGGAGAAAAAAAAGCTAACCATGCTTTAAAAAGAGGTACTAGTTAGTATTCTTAGAGCCTAAGTCAAAAGTAGATTAGAGATGCAATCGAGAACCCTGGTGTCCCCTGGAGTCTCATGTTGGGGTCTTTTAATCCTTTCTTTTCAGTTTCTACAAGAGGTGGGGTTGTGCAGGGTTCTGAGTTTTGTATTTTTTTTTTGCTTTTTAAACAGATGCTCACACTCTCAGCCTAATGAGAGGAGGACATTAAGAAGATGGAGTTAGAGGACAGGCTTGAGCAGGACCTTGTTCAGTCAGTGTGGGGCCGGAACAATTCTAGTGCTAAATGGAAGTTATCAATTCAGTGAGTATCAAGGATGATTGGGAAGAAATGATTGAAGCCTCTGGGTGATCAGCAATAGGGGGAAAATTAGGGGCAAGCCTATCACCACAAGGGGGTTCCTCTGAAGGTAAACGATACTTGAATTAAATAAGTAAAAATTGAAGGACATCTGGGGAAAGAAAAGGAAAAGTGCGGGCTTCCCTGGTGGCACAGTGGTTGAGAGTCTGCCTGCTGATGCAGGGGCCATGGGTTCGTGCCCAGGTCTGGGAAGATCCCACATGGCGCGGAGCGACTGGGCCTTGGAGCCATGGCTGCTGAGCCTGCGCATCCATAGCCTGTGCTCTGCAATGGAAGAGGCCACAACAGTGAGAGGCCCGCGTACTGCAAAAAAAAAAAAAAGAAAGAAAAGGAAAAGTGCAAGAATGTGAGAATGGCAGAGAAAAATCAAATATGGAGAACGTCCTTGGTTAAGTTCTTTAATAGAACTTACCAAAAACCGGTTGGTCATAACAGATTTTTCCCTTTGTCAATTCTTCCTTTGCCTTTGCCCATCCCATGCCTCCTCCCCAACATGTCCATTTAGAATTTAAAATTTTTTCAATAATTTTCCAAAGACAGCATTTTATAGAATTTTTCCTTTAGAATACACAAATAGATTTAAAAACCCTTCAAAGGGAACTAAATTAAGGGGTCCTGATGAGTAGTCCTATTGGTCTGTTTCCAGAGGAGAGTAAGAGGAAAAGAAAAGAGAGTGACAAAGGCTACTTTTAGTATCTGATGCCAGTTAGCCCAATGCCATAGCCAACCTTACAATGTCTTAAGAAGAAGAGGAGGAAACAATACTTTCCTTTTTTTAATTTCTAATTTTCATTTTGAAATGAGTATATATTCACAGGAAGTTGCAAGGAAATGTACAGGAGGGGTCCCGTGCACCCTTTACCCAGCCCCTCCCAATGTTAACATCTTATATAACTATAGTAAATATCAAAGCCAGGAAATTGACATTTCATCAGTTGTACATGCATTCGTGGAGTGTGTGTGTGTGTGTGTGTGTGTGTGTGTGTGTGTGTAGTTCTATGCAGTTTTAACACATGTGTAGCTTCTTGTAATCACCACCAGAATCAAGATACACAGGTCTTTCTTCCTTGTGCTTTCCCTTTATAACCATCTCTCCTACCCCCATTCCAAACCCCTGGCAACCACTAATCTGTTCTTCATTTCTGTAAGTTTTTTATTTCAAGAATGTTATATAAATGGAATCTTATAGTAACTAACCTTTATATGATTGACTGTTTTCTTTCAGTATAATTTCCTGAGGTGGATCCAAGTTGTTGGTTGTGTTAGTAGTATGTGTTTCTTTTTTTTGCTAAATAATATTCCATAGTATGGGTGTATCACACTTTGTTTAACCAGTCACCCATTAAAAGATATCTATTTATTTTATGAATAAAGTTGCTATGAACTTTAATATACAAATTTCTGCAAGAACATAATTTTTCATTTCTCTGGGATAAACACAAGATTGCAATTGCTAGGGTGCATGGTAAGACCATTTTTAGTTTCTAATAGGTGTTTATTGATATCTCATTCTAGTTTTAATTTGCATTTATCTAATGGCTAATGATGTTGAATTTTCTTTTCATGTGCATATTTGTTATCTGTATACCCTTTTATATAAAAAGTCTGTTCATGTCTCTTTCCCATTTTCTAATTGGGTTATTTGGTTTTGAATATTTTACTTTAAAATGAGTTTTTTATGACTTCGCCATTGTTTGTGTCCATTTCCCCCGCTTTATTCTAAGTTCAACCACTCTGTGAAATGAGTAAGAATGTCTGTCCTCATTTCAGAGACAGATTAAACCCCAATGAGTCTTCTTTATGTATCTAAAAACTGTGATGTAATGAGTTAAAAGGGAGCCCTGTTGTATATTGAATTCATTCAAACTCTAATGTTTGACTAAGCAGGGAATGTCTAGAATTAACTGGATGTACCAGATTGAAAAGTAAATGACTAAGAACAACAAGAAAGCTGAGGAAAACTAGCAATGCCTTTTGGGGTATCTCTTGTAAAAAAAACTTGTATTTTAAATGTGAAAAAATATATTCTGAGATATCTGCCATTTTACAAGGAAGTTTCATATATGGTGACCACTGCTATATTTTGATTAACTTCTACCAACTAATGTTAAGTTTTCCCTTTATCTTGAATATTTTTTGTTATTCCTTGATTTCTATCAGGATTACTGAGATTTCTTCATTTCTATAATTGACTTCTTCATTTATTTCCTCTTCCTTTAGTTTGGAAGTTATACATTTTTTTTTTCATTTTGCTGTGGTTACCCTTGTATTCTGCACATGTTTTATTCATGTGATAAGTTAGAGTTACCAGTATCTCAATTGCCATCCAGAACAACACAAGGAACTAAGAACAATACTGATCAACTCACTCCCATCTTCCCTGTCTTTGTTGTTTAGTCCCTCCTTGAGTTCAAGTGCCTTTAGGTTAGAAAGTGTATAATTATTGGTTTTTGCATTGTTGTATGTTTGCCAATTTGTATCTTGCATCCTGCTTTTTATCTGAGTTCATTGCCCTTTTCTATTTCTAGAGTTTCCATTTAGTGCTTCTTAAAGTATATGTGTTCTTTATTCATAGAATGTCTCTTTTTTCAGTATACTTATTTGCTGTTTCTACTTCTGGCTCTTTAAACATTTTAAACACACTTATTCTGTAGACTTTTAGATTGTTTTATAATTTTTTCATTTTTAGGGTGCTAATTATCTTGTATGCTAATTCCAGTGACTCTCCCAAGTAATGCTTAATTTCCTCTTATGATTTATACTTTTTAATAGTGAACCCATCTTTCAGAGACACCATGGGTTGTAGATGTTTCCTTATGTCAACCAGGGGCCCAGCAGCTTCATGGTTTGGGCCAGTACCCTGGACTGGATTCTACCAATTTGCCTGGGATATAAATTGAAATCTTACACTTGCACATGTCCTAGATTTGTGGTTTTAATATCACCTTGAGCCTTGATATCCACTAAGAGCCTAAGATAGACAAAAAATTTTTATCACCATTTTTCTAGGCTAGCAGATGGAATTTTTCTAGTATTCTGTTCATTTAAAAAGTGATAAATGGGGCTTCCCTGGTGGCGCAGTGGTTGAGAGTCCGCCTGCCGATGCAGGGGACACGGGTTCGTGCCCCGGTCCGGGAGGATCCCCCATGCCGCGGAGCGACTGGGCCCGTGAGCCATGGCTTCTGAGCCTGCGCGTCCGGAGCCTGTGCTCCGCAACGGGAGAGGCCACAACAGTGAGAAGCCCATGTACCACAAAAAAAAAAAAAAAAAAAAAAAGTGATAAATGAATATCAACTTATCATGGTGTACTTAAGAAGGCAGATATGAAAATAAGCAGTAGACCATTTGATTAATATCTTGTATTTATATAACATTTATTTATGCTCCCTGAGTTCAGAGACAAAATCTTATTTTCTTTCTGTATAAATAATTATCACCAATTGAGGACCTATTTTGTTTCAGATATTATTCTGGGTACATTACATATATTGATGTTCACCTTTATATCATATACTCAAAATGGTTGTACTTCTCCTTATTTAGTAGATTAAGAAATTGTAATTCAGAAGGACATATATCATGCCTACATGCACATACTTTGCTCACTTCTCACAGCAAATGTACTGAGCAATGGAAACAACATATCACAGCATTTTAAGTAAAAATTTGTCATACATTATATTACTTTGGTATTATCCAATTGAAGTTCTACAGAACAGGAATTTTGTAAGATGCTGTATAAGAATAAAAATGATTCCCTGTTCAAAAAAATGTGGAAAGGCTAAAACTACCATTATTTGTTTGATTTTCTGAATTCTTACGCATCTTTTGTAGATTTCTGATGTGCACATTAAGTGCAACCCCAAATTTCCTAATTTTTCAAAATGTAACACTTATAACATTTCTGGAATGTAACACTTTAAAGAACTCATTATGCTATGTTTTCCCCATTCTTTCTATTCTCAAAACTACCCTGTTATACTGAAAGCACAAGCTGATATTTGGTAGACAAATTATAAAAATGAGGGTAAAAGATGCAAGATTAGACAATGATAGTCCTTGAATGAAAATCTAGGGCTCCAGACAGCTAATTTAGTGCTAATTATGCTGTCTAATGCTTATCAATAATATCTATGAATATATGACATAAAAATGTCAACTTTTTAAAATGTTCCACTGAGTTTTCCTTATATATTATGAAGATTTAGGATAGTTGTGGGGAATTACAGATTAAAGTTTGGAGAGATTGTGGTTGACTATATTTCCAAATTTGGCCACCATATTATGCTGCTTTATAATGTGACTTTGAGCAGTGTGGTCTACGTTTCTTCCCCTTGAATCTATGAGCATCTGACTAAGGTGAAAGTGATGATCTGTGACTTCTAAAGCTTGATCATAAAGGTGATAGAACTTTTTCCTGGTTCCACTGGGATGTTTGCTCTTGGATTCCAGCTGCCATTGCAACAGCATGAAAAACCCTCACCAGGCACTTCCTACTGAGAACAGTCAACCCTCAGAACTGTGAGAGGATAACAAAATGATTTTTGTTGTTTTCTGCTACTAAGTTTGGGATAGTTTGTCACACATTAACGGGTAACTAATAAAAAAATCAAAATCATCAATGCAGATGGTTGCATAGATCAACTGAGAAGCTACTCTAATAAGATCCTCATACCACTTAGGACCTTGGGAAATAGGGAGCATATAAGTAGATTACAGAATTAAATAAGAGAAATTTTGAAACTTTTCCCCTTGATTCTAAGAATGGTACACATGTTTAATGTAGAAGACATGAAAAATTCAGGAATGTACATGAAGAAATTTTTTTAAATATAAATATGGACAATATTATAGGTATCAGTTTATATTGTGATTTCCTCACTTACTATTTCTCTGCTCTTCAATAATCTCCTACAGTATCATGTGTAATGGCTATTCATAGTTATGTAGGTCCTAAAATGACAAAATCATGTTTAATATTCTTATAGATTTCTTCTTTCAACAAACATGTTTGAGCTCTTTCTATGGGGCAGGTGATAGTGGATACCAGGTACAATTTAATGGATACGGTCCTGGCCATCACAGAGGAATTGGGCAATAAAGACTCAAACAAAAACATAAATAAGCAACTACAATGGGAAAAATTATTGTGAAGTGACTGCACTGAATGTTGGGTTGTATAATTAATGGGGAAAGCATACGGTGACATAAAACTGAGTTTGATGGATGAGAAGGAAGGGCTATTTGAAGTCATGGGACAAAGCGTGTGAGGAAGAGGTACTTGGAAATGTGAAGGTTCTAACGTGGCCCGTGAAGTGGATGAAGTTAGTGGGCAGGGTGGCTACTGTTGGGGAGGAAGAGTGGGCAGGGGCTTATAGCATAGTTCAGTTATGTTGGACATCCAACAATAGTCACTATTTTAACAATGCTGCAGGAAACATTATTATACATAAATTATGTGTCTGTTTCCTGCATATTCCTGTTTCTATAGCATAAGTTACTGGAATTGAAACTGATGAGCCAAAGAGCTTGCCTTGTTTATGGCTTTGATGCATGGGGTCCTCCAGAACTTTTATCCAAATTTAACTTTAGCTTCCTTCCCTCCCTCTCTCCCTCTTTCCTTTTCTTCATTCCTTCCTTTCTATCTCTTTTTTCCTCTCCTTCTGCCTCTTCATCATCTTTATCTTTTAGTCTTCATTAGAAGAAATTTTAATAAGATTAACTTCACAGTTCATTTAAAAGGAGGAAAGGGGTTTGATTTTCAGTCACAGCGATATTGACATCTTTTAACTTTCCTTCTTTAAAATACCAGCCCTGTATTTAACATATATGAAACTTATCTACTGATGTCCTTGGCTCTTTCTCCTACCTTTTTTTGGTCTTTGTCTTCATTTTTGTTTCTCCTGGTTTATTTCCTGTTGACAATGAATTGTGGGTGTCTTTGAATAGAAATGTCTTGGGGACCTTGGGGGCTGTGGGTTCTCAATGCCACGCACATGGACTTGGGTTGTGCTTTTTCAACGGATCCCTAGAGGTTACAGTTTTATAGGCCATGCACATATTTTTGGAGATGGCCTGGACAATCCTGCCTGTACAAAAGATATGTAAATGCATCTTAGAGACCCCACAAGAATATGTGCTAAAATTCCAGAAAGGAACATCTCAAGGAGATAGGAAAGAAGAACAGGAGGCTTTTGAGTCACAGTTGATCTGTTGGCATGTTTGCAAAATTGTCTGCTATCTAGCTAAGCTTCCTCTCAAACAAATTATTGTGTCTCCACAATGAATGGGATAAACATTTCACATTGGAAATGTTTGCAGGTGAAGCAAACAATACTTGGAAGGGAGTAGACAAACTTAGGGACTGTTTGCTGAAATGTTTGGAAAGCATTTGCCATTGTAGGCAAATTCAGTGTCTGACCTGTATTGTTGATTCTTGTGAGCAGATAGGGGAGGAGCAGAGGCTTCTAAATGCGAAGTCAAAGAAACAAAAAGGGGAGGTGTGTATTCTGTTGAGCATTGCACCCATGTAATGGATTCCTTCAAAACTGTTTAATTCTGAGGTGAAGGTTTTGTTTCGTTTTTGGTTTTGTTTTTTAAATAAATTCAGGAGTTGTATGTCAGTGTGAAAACCCCTGATGTTTCCTATGATTATATACTGGGATTTATTAATAAATAGTGTTTTCACTTGACAGAAAAATATTATTTGCTGAAAATTCAGGCCAGTGAAAAATTAATGGGTCAGCATTGGCTTAGGTCAAATTCATGAATTAGAAATCAGAGCCCTTTCCTCAAGACACTTTACTGCCATCTGCCGGAAAATCAACAAAGTAAAAATACAAACCAATGATGACTATCATGGATGGAGCCCTCTACGGTTGTGCAAAGCATAACTTGCAAGGTCATACACAGTAGCCCTGTAGGGGATATTCCAGACTTAATTAAATCATCTGGTAGAAGTTGATGTTCAACAAATAGTGACAGGAATACTGTCTATTGATATGAATTTTGAATTAAGAGGGTTGGATTTCCCTGCAGATCCAGCCTGTAGGTAACATCATTCCATTTTTGTGGGGTGCTAATGGTTTGAAATGAATTGCTCATAATTTTTCCATATTAAAATATTGACTGCTATAAAAACTACTGTGAGAAAGAGTAAAGGATTATTAGGGGTCTGGCAGCGGTTGTCTCTGTCAACACCCCTGCAGAAGATTTGGGTTGTGCTGGCCAATGTCTGTGCTAAGAATATATAAACTGTAGTGTCAGCAGCATGATGGGAAGTCTCCAGGAAGACAGCCTCAGCTAACCATTTTTTTTCATTTACCAAATGCTGGGCTCCAGGTAGATCTGAAAATGAGTCCTGGTTTAATTAGGCAGAACTTTCAGGAAGCCAAGTAACAAATGACAACTTAATTAAATATAATTAAGACATTTTAGACCTTCTTGAGGCCTCTTTAAGCAGGGCGATGATTGCAGCACAGGGAGGCCACAAGGAAAAGAGAGGCAAGGTGCTTTCATTTTCTTTTTTCTTACTTTTAGGTCTCAGCTCTTTTTCTCCTCTTCACTATTAGAAATGCAGCTGGATCCCATTTATAATCCATTTTTGCATTTGTTTGAATTAAAATCCCAGATTGTTGTGCTTTCAAGATTAAATGTGTGCGGCAGCTAATGTTTCTCCAGCCATTTCAGGAGTTACTGGATAACTGGGCTCCAGGAAGGGAAACTACGCCACGCGTTTGAGTCACAGGGAGGAGAGAGAGAAAATAGACCCAAACCAAAAACTTTTGACATCACTGTTGTTTGGAGAGATTGTTCTGTTCAGAACATGTGCTGCCTACTTAAGACTCTAATTATTCTAAATAATTACAATAAATTGACTCTAATACCTATGTTTTATTATTTGATATTAAAGAGCAAGCCATTTTAAAAAGAAATTCATAATGCAATCAAAATATTGGCAACAAACTCTATCGGTAGAAAGCCTTGGGCTTGGAAATACCTATGCTTTCTACTCTTCCACCTGAATTCTAATCTGAGTGCTGCCGTGTGTGCTCCCCAGGTCTTTTCCAGTATCCTGTTTATGTCTAAATCCAATAGTCCAGCCATGCCAGCTTGTTACCACATGGAAAACTCCATTGCTCAGAGAAAGTTATGAATCCCTATAGTCTTTATGCTTTAAGATCCACCATGACATCTCCAAGTAATTGCCAGGTAAACCCACCAGATGGTTTTGGGGGAACAAGCGATAGACTTATAAGTTCCATTAGCATAATATTGTTACTATAATGGTTTAGTGACCTCACCAATGCGGTGTCCTGTCTTCGTGGAAAGTTTATGAGCCAGAAATAAAATAATACTTATGGGGACCCATGAGGACATTTGAAAAAGTACTAGCGAGGTTAATGAGATCTCAGGTCTCTTCAGCTCCTAATAGAAATGTTCTTACTTCAGCTGAGCTCAGAGGTCTGGGATGGCATATGGCAGACGCAAAGCAGACTGAAGAGGGAGAAAGAAAGGTTCATTTCCAGTCCCAGCTCTGCTACTACACTTCAAATTAGGATCGAGGCTCTGATCTGGTTTCAGATTGCCTGAGTTTTGGTTCTGGTTCCGTTCTTTACTTGCTGGAGGACCTTGGGCATGTTACTTAAGCTCTCTATGCTCCAGTTTTTTCATCTGCAAAATGGATATAATAACAGTACCTCAATCAATGGTTGTCATGAAGGATGAGGTAGTTCTCACAAAAGTGATTAGAATAGTGCCAGATGTAGTAAACACACAGTGAATATTAACAATTATTATTTCTATTTTTAGGATTATAGGATGTTAAACAAGTCATCTGACTGTGCTAGACCTCAGCTTCCTTGACAGTCAAATGAGAGAGGTTGGCTTAACTCTGGAATTCTGTGATTCTATGAGCTATAATCTTGATAAAGTTAAAAACCACTGTTTTGAAATAAGAATGTGAGTTTTGCTCTTTGAGACCTATCATCAGACTTTGGAAATCAGATGTATTGTACAATAGGTATTAACTATTTGAGCAAGAGTTCAGAGGAAAAGTTATTGAGGAGAAGAGTCTGCTATGTAGGGGACAGAAGAGGTGGTGGGTCTCTTTGCCTGGTACTAACATGCTTGGGAGTTTGTTAGGTCTTGCTTGTCTGGGGGTCATAGAGAGGAGAAGAGGTGATTAGTTTTTAAAGGGGCTTAAAATGGATTGTTCAAATTGGTCATCTTTAGTCATGAGAGGCAAGAACACATCCATCTCCTTCAACATGGAAGTAGTATCTTTCATTTTGATCTTTTGTCTGCAGAAAAGGGGAGGACCTCTTGGAAATACCGGGAAATAAATCAGGTGGTTGCTACTCCTGGGCTGGATAAATCTTTTGAGCCCTGCCAGTTGCCTGTGTCTTGTAGTGCAAGTAACATATGCCCCTTGTTTGCACAAGGATTATTTTAGTTTCTAGTTGTCTGACCATAATCAATCACAGTAGTTGATTATGCTCTAGGGATGCAATTGAACAATCCATTAGGCATTGACTTCTCTGGCTTCTACCCACAGAGCAATTGTTCTTTTCTCCTTTAAGGAAGAGAAAGTGCCCTTTTTCCTCTCATGTCACTTCAATACACAAGTTCTCTGTCCTGTTATTTGTAGTTACCCTGGTGAAGAACACAAACAGTCTTGCCCTTTGCATTAGAGCAGCCATCTTGAGGAAGACTTTGAGCTTCAAATCTTTACACTGTTGGGATGGATGGAGCCAAACCCCCTTGCAAAAATGTCTCTTGGTATTGGGGTAATAACAAAATTGATATCCCTGTTCTCTGTCAAAATTGCCCTTCTCCTCTTGTCCAGTGGCCTGACTCTGTAGGGACATGGCATGTCACAGCCAACACATAAAGAACTTTCCTCCAAAACGCCAATTCCCAGGAAAGAAACCCATTTATATATGAGGTAAAAGTCATTAAAGTTTCTTTTAAGCACACTGCCTGGTTTCTTTAAGGACAATGTCGATCACCTTTTATTTTATTTATAGGCCATATGTAATTCATGTGGATAACTTACATAACTTTAAACCAGCTAATTTGGTATAAATTGTATTTCTGTCTTTAGCTACAAGTGCAATACTCAAGAATCTCCTATTTTGAGTCATTGTCAGCTTTTCAGGATTTGCAGTTAGTCCATGTGGTTCCATTCAGGTTAAGTACTCAGCCCCATGAAATTCAAGCAGTTCATTTCCTATTCAAACAAGCTAAATACAAGAGACAAAATGAAGATTAAATTCCTCAATAGACCAAGATAAGCTGGTTGGGTAAGGGCAAAGATAATTAGTCAGTCTTAAGCCAACTCTGACTCTTCCAGGTTTTATCTTTGTAGCTCTTGGTGATGGACCTCTGTCTCTGAAGCTTAGTGATATCTATCTTTCTCCCACACCTGGGGCATTTCAGTAACAAGGTGATGGTGGCTGTAAATGCCCACCTAATAGTCTTTTCATTGTGTGCACATCCCTGGGTATGATGGGAGGCAGGACAAAAGGTGTGAGAAAATTGGCCTTAAGGAGAAGCAAGATGGGGGTTCTCTTTGTGAGAAAGCACTAACAACATGAAAGTTTCTAACTGAAATGCTTGGTGGGAAGCAGACTTAAAACCAATGCCCTCCAATGTTTCACATGAGGGTATTGCTACATAGGTTTTGGAGGATGATAGTAAATCAATTATTCTTTTAAAATGTACAAAATATATAAATTTCAGTTTCATGGCTCCCTTCCTTTTTTATGTTGCACAACGAAATCTTCAAGTGGAAGGGGCCTCTTGATTGACTTGTAAGAAAGAATGGTCCAAATAATTGAAGAAATAGAAACTGCATCCACAGTGTGTAGTCTCCTCAAAGAGTGACTCAAGACCAGGAGATTTTAAAAGTTTTTGTTTCCAGAAGGACTGTTGATATGTGCAGGTGGACATGGTAAAAACATGGCTGAAATTTGAAATACTTAGGTCTAGATAATTGAGTATATTCCAGAATCTGAGGCCTAAGGCTTCCAGCTGCATCCTTCATATATTTTGCAAAATATAAATCTTGTGATAAGGCACAAAGTCCCATGTTTCCACATGTGGGAAGGTAAGCAAGTTATATACATATACAATTACATTTCAGAAAATTTGCATCCTTCATAGAATCTAAGAAGACATGCTTTTCATGAAGCTGGCATATAGCCTGATAATTAAAAGCAACTGTTACAAGGAAAGGGATGTATAATAAGGTAGAATTACAAATCAAAACAAAGCAGATCAGAAGTAATAGTCAAAGGGATGTATATTGAGGATACATATTGAGAACAATAGAAATCATCATTTTCCTTCTCATGAATAACTATCATGTTCTGGGAAAAATCAGTGCAAAGGGGCCCACACTAGTTTCACCCTGTCAAATGTGAGAGGACTTTAAAGAATTCTTCAAGCATCCAGATATGGAAAAGATATAAAAGGACAAGTTTATATAAAATTATAAAATTCAAGATTGTGTCAGTCATCTGATTGTTACACTAAATGCCAGAAGATAATTGTGAGCAATGGATAGCTTATACAAGAAGAAAGTAAAATTATGAAAATAGGTCTATTATTACTTTACAATAATCAAATAACTTAAAATTAAGGTAAGTTAGCTGTAGTATAGCCATCTGAAATCTATTTTATGGCATGGGAGAAAGAAAAGCAATGCTGAGATTTTTAAAAGCTTGTTGCAGCATAAAAGCCATTTATGTAAAAATTGAAAACATAAAATAATGCAATATATGGTTTTGAGTTCATATACATGAGATAAAAATAGAAAAACATACATCAAATACATACTAATTTACAACAATACTTCCACCTGAGAAAGGGGGAAGAGGAGGAGAGGATTGAGGAGGGGGGTAAAAAGGACTTCACTTTTGACTGTAATGTTTTATTTTTAAAAATATCTAAAGGGGCTTCCCTAGTAGCGCAGTGGTTGAGAGTCCGCCTGCGGATGCAGTGGACACGGTTTCGGGCCCCGGTCTGGGAAGATCCCACATCCCACATGCCGCGGAGCAGCTGGGCCCGTAAGCCATGGCTGCTGAGCCTGCGCGTCCAGAGCCTGTGCTCCGCAGCGAGAGAGGCCACAGCAGTGAGAGGCCCGCGTACCAAAAAAAAAAAAAAAATCTAAAGCACATATGACCCAATTGTGTTCATTTTGGGATGGCAGATAAACAAAATTTGTTACAAATTTTGTAATCGATTGTAATTTTTTATATTTGTTCTTAATTTGAAAAAGAAAAACACATAACAAAATTGAGATATCACTTACCACACTACAAGCTAATAGTATATGTGTGTGTGTAAACATGTATATGTGTGTACTGTACACACACACACGAAGATGACATAACATTCAATATTAATGAGGGTTAGGTTAAGGAAGCTATGGTCTCCAACACTTTGAGAGAGTCTATCTTGGCAGAGGAGATCTCAGAAGTCTTAATCCCCGGGACTTTAGGCCTTTATCTTAAGGAAATAGTAAATGTTTAGCAGAAACAAAATTTTTCATTGTATTTTAATTAATGCTTCTTTTGCCCATACAGCAGATATTAATTGAGCATCTACTATGTTCATGGAACTATCTAAACATGCAAAGTCAGTCCCAGCTCTCAGAAAGTTAATGCCATGTTTATCACAAGGACAAATTTGAATTTGAAACCAACAAAGTACTGAACAATAATTGGTTGGCTTATTACAGTGTGACTCTATATATTGGAAAATAACTTTGACATTTAAAATAATTTTACAAATAAAAAAATTTAAAGATATTTATAATGACTTTGCTAGTGAATTCTATGAAATAGTTTATATCCTTGGACCATTCTGGTCAATTTAACATATCTACGAATACATTTACTTGTATGTTTACTAAGTATGTGTAGAAAACATGCTGTTGGTGGTTATTTGGTAGGATGTTGTGAAATTTCTGGGTTTTTTTTACATCTACGTTTTCTAACTTCTTTGATAATAAGCATAAATGTTATAATAATAAATACCTTTCCAAAATTAAATGCAGAATTATTATAACACATGATTTTTAATCAGGAATATATCTGTAATTAATAATAGCCATACTTCATCTTTAAATAATAAATTTAAACCTATGGAATCAATTTCCAGAAAAATGCTCAATTTAATATCTGCCATACGAATTGTATATTTAATCATTTTATCTTATTTGGTGGCAATAAATATAAAGGTTTTGAATTATACACATCCTTTGCCCCAGCTTTTACATCTTTAAGGATTTACCCAACATATACACTTGCATGTGCATGTAAGTGGTCTTCATTTCAGCACTGTTTCTTATCAAGTTAAGCATTGTTTTTATTGACATAAATTATGTGAAATTAAACAGGAGTTTCTAAGTGTATTTTTTTACTGCAGAAGATGTAACTTTATAATTTAACTTTCTTTCATAAAATGCTATATATTTAAGGTATATGACATGATTTTATATATCTCTCTATATACATATATAGTGAAATAATTACTATGGTCAAGCGAATTAACATATAATCTCCCCACATTGTTACCATTTTTGTGTGTGTGTGTGTGTGTGTGTGTGATGAGAGTACCTGAAATTTACTATCTTAGCAAATCTCCAGGATTCAGTAATTATTAACTACAGTCATCATGCTGTACATGCGATCTATAGACTTATGCATCCTATATAACTACAACTTTGTACCATTTGACCAACATCTCCCCATTTCCCCCACCTCCCTGCCACCCATCCTTGGTAACCACTGTTCTACTCTCTGCTTCTATGTATTTGACTTTTTTAGATTCCACATATAAGTTTGATCATGCAGTTTTTTACTTTCCGTATGGCTTGTTTCACTTAGTATAATGACTTCCAGGTTCATCCATGTTGTGTTCTTCTATTTTTAATATTTCATTAGACATACATATATGCACACATATATACATATCATTATATACACATACATATATAATGTCTTTATCCATTCATATGTCAATGGACACAGATTGTTTCTATAATATCTTGGCCATTGTGATTAACATTTCAGCATTATTTGAAATAGCAAAAGCTAAAAATAATATAAATATCCATTGATTAAAGGATTAATTAAATACAATCCTTATAATGGAATATTTTGCATCAATACCGTGAATGAGGCAGTTCCATATCAACTGATATGGAAGTGAAAAAAAGCAAGATACAGAACAGTATATTCATGATGATATAGTGTATTAACTTACTTGTCTTATGTATGTATGCAAGAAGGATTCATAAGAATCTGTTTTTGGTGAGAATGAGGTAAAGAGATTTTATACTTTATATTTTGTACCATATGGTATCATTAAATTCAGTTTTTGTTTTCATGGTTTACAATGAAAATCTTTGAAAATATATTTGAAAAATAATCTGAAATAAAAAATACAATTAGTCTCTCTTTTCCCATGTATTGATGGCTTAAGACACATATACATTTCATTTTAAATTATAAATAGTACTAAAACTCCATTCAAAGCTATTTTGCAGTTAACCACTTTCACTTTGTGTAATAAACACTCTGAGACAGCAACCGGACAACATTCATAAAGATAATCAATACCTTTTCCTCTGGAAATTTGAGAATAGGAACTATTTACACATTTGAATTCTCACCTGTGACATTTTTATTCCCTTGGTTCATCTTTGAGATGAGAGCATGAGCCTTTTGAAAAACTGATTCATTCAACAATTTGGGGTGAAATTCAACAGAAAATTCTGTTTATATCACTCCTCAGCAGCTTCTTGTGCACAGCTGAGTGTGCAAACTAGAAATCTTTGGGCCATACATAGCTTACATATGGCTCTACTTTTTGGCTCAGCACAGCGCTTAACATAAAACTGAAAGAAATTGCAGTTCATTGCCAATGAGCTAACATTTTAAAATTGGAAGTTTTCTCATAAAAATCTGTTGTTTTCTCTCATCCTGAAAAATTAAATCTTATAATACTGGACCTATATTCCCACTGGGAAGCAGTTGGCTGGAGGTGAAGAGCAGCTGTTTCCTTTAGTTTGGACATGCAGAAAACTCTCTTATTTTCCATAGTCTCCACGACTCCCTATTACTTAAACTCTGTCAGTATCATTCATTTGTGTTTTTTTCTTGGCCCTTTATGTAGCCCAAGTTTACAGCCCATGGATTAAAAGAAGAATCTGGATGCAAGGGGAAAGTAGCCCTGACAGGAGTTAAAAAAATACTTGTAAAACTTAGAAAGTTAAAATAGTGTGGTACCAAAGCATGAATAGACAAATTACCCAATGGAAAAGAATAGTAAGCATGGAACAGACCCAGGTACATATGGAAATTTAATGCCTTATTGCTACTTAGGAAAAATATATATGTATACTAACTCATATATACAAAAACATGTGTATCTATTTCTGTATCTACCCATCTGTATATGTTTATGTAAAACCATGAACTTATACTGATATCTCTGATTTCACACACCACCACAGTGTTCATTCTGGCAACTTTTAAAAAACCTAACAAAATAAAAAGTTGAAAACCACTCAAATTAATCAGCCTCTTGAAAGTTGGTTTTTTAAACTACGTTTAAAAAATTCAGGAAAGGAGTTATTGATGGGAAAGGATAGTAATATAAAATCAGAAAGAATGCATTGCTGGTATTTTTTTTTTTAATGAGTAAATTGAAATTATCTTTCAAATCACAAGGGAAAATAACTTAATTATTTAAATAAAATCAGGTGGAGGAAAGGTGAGCAAAAGAAGACTAGAATACTAAGAGGTTCTCAAGTTGAAAGGGTTAAAAAAATAGGTGTAAATGTGACTGATTTGAACGATTTATTTTGAACGATAAAGTTCAGCTGGGCTGAAGAAATTGGTTTCTGTATTTTCCAAAAAGCTGTCTTGTCATCTCTCTTATTGAAGTGGACATAAAGCTAAATAAAAATAAAGATCAGTGTTTGTTTGATAAAATTCCGAAACGGCGGCTGGATCCCAGAACCACATGATATTTTAAAGATGTCAGAGTTTGGCCTTCGTGCGTGGCAGTTGGCTGTGAATGTTCACCTTTAACTCTGGGGCTGTAATTAGATCACAAAGTTCATTTTTATTGTTTAAATTTCTTTCATTCCTCTGTTGCTGCTCAATTGTGTAAGTAAAGCAGGTTTTATCACACTTTGCAAGTTCATCACTTTTAATTCTATTCCTACCATGCTAGATTAAATTTAAGGGTCACTGAAGTCAGAAGCCACTGACCTTTGCCCTCTTAATGGTTCTCACCATTAATACTTGACCCTAAAAGCTATGTATACAATAAACTATATTTATAGGTGTGGAGGGAAGGGAAAAGCAGAAACAAAAGTGGGTGGAATGATTATTTATTTTGCCATGCTCTTCAGAGATTAGGAATGTTCACACAGTCTATATACTTCAGCTGGTGAACTTGGACTGGCTGCCTTTTATGGTGTCTGAATAGAAAGTTGGGATGAATGCATATGGGGGTAACACTCAAAATGACACCCTTGCTTATCTCAATCACTCTGGGATTGCTGACCCTTTACCTTCATTAGGTACTAACTTGAGATCTCTCTTTCTGGTTTTCTTTGCATATGACAGAAGGAAAATAAAAGACATATTTACGATGATCCTTCTCAGAAAGAAAAAAATATTCAGTTTATTTTGGAAGATTAGAATTGTGAAAACTCTGAGAAAATTAGGAATTTTGTGAAATGTCTGTCATTATTCCATCTGATGGAAGGGAACGCAAAGAAAAAGTCTTTATGTTGGAAATCTCCAGCATTCTGTTCCCATTAACTTTGGATATTTTTCTCCATTCAGAAATGTTTAGAGTTGGTTTTCTTTTCCTTAAAATTTGAGAAATTGAATGATTTTTTTTTTTTCTTCTTTTGCTTTCTTTCCTTTCCTTTTTAACATATCTAGTTTCCAGGACATTTTGTTATTTGCATGATCAATTAAAAGCTGTTCTTTTTTTTTGGTGAGCATAGCATCTGGGCTGAGCAAGAGAATTCATTTCCTGAAAACAGAACTTTCAGGGCATCCATGCTGCCTTTCAGTTCTCAGATTTACAGAAAACTTGGCTTTCAATGGCCCATGTGTGTGTGCGCATGTGTGTGCACATAAATACACATAAAATAGTTCAGTATTAAGAGTTACTTAAAAATACACATACAAATATTATGAAAGAGGACAAAGTTCAATATTAATTTACGAACAGGAGCAGTCTACTACCCAACCGTTAAAACTTTTGGGAGAGTGACCATTCAAAATCTTTTCTTAAGCTTGGGATAATTATTTTGGCAACATAACAAGCTATCCGATAGGAATGTATGGTGATTAAGGCAAAGAATTTTCCTTGGTCACAGATTGACGGAGAGTCCTGGGCTTATAAAATACTCTATTTCCTCCATTAATTGGGCCCGTGTGGAGTTGTAACCAAGTAGCTGAAACAAATAAAACATAAGGAATATTGTTTCCTTTTAAAATATTTCACTTAATTTGTGGAAGAGGTTTGAACTCTTGAAACATGCACAAACCCCCCACCCCCCGGCCCCACTCCACGCCCAGAGTTCCTTTGCCCTGTGCCCAGCCCCTTCCTCCTCTGAAACATTCTTGCAAAAATGCCCACAGCAATGCTATCACCTCTTCCCAGTGAGGGAGGCTCCTCTAGCTACCCTCTAATTTGGGTGTGTAGGTAGAAAGGAAAGCAAAGAATGCAAATCTAGTCTGAGACCCTGTAAACCTCTCCTCTTTTACCTGGAAGTAAAGGTAGGAGTTGATTTCTTCTTATTGTGGTCTCTGTGATCGTTGTCACCTTTACATGCCTCTGAATACTTCAGTGAGTGCTCCTCATGCTTTGATGAGGATTCTTGGCATGAAAGAAAGGTTTTATGAGAGGGTATATGTTCCCTGCACACTAAAGCAGGCGATCAATGGATTAGTACAGAAAAGCTGCAGAGCAAGCAGAAGGAGGAAAAACGGCAAGAGAGAGTGAATGTGTGGGCATGTGTGTGAGTGGAAGGTTTGGACATTGCCTTGCGCTGGTTTATTGCCTCTGTCCATTCGCCAGGGTATTGAAGTCTGCTCTGAAGCAAATCCCCTTAAATCACATACACAGGGAGCAAAGTTTTCTACCCACTTCCTTTTTTTTCTTTCCCATTTTGTGAGAGAAGCCACAGAAAAGGATATTTACTGCTCCCTTTATTGTGGACACAAAAAATATGCTAGGAGGTAAAACAGGTCACAGATCAGTTTTAGTACATTATTTTCTCCCATCATTATGTATATTGTACAGCCACATTGAGTCAAAAGACACAGTTATTCAGGGCCTTTGGGCAGTGTTACAAAGCAAGTTAAAAACCTTGATGAGTGGAATTACCTCTGGGTCCTATAAATTCTGGTTGGAAATTATTTAAGACTATTTCTTAAGTAACACTGCATATTTTCAGCTCCTCCAAATATCAACATAGTGATGGATTCACTCATCTTTTCCTTTCATTACATGTTGGGTGTGTGAGATCATTCTCCATCTATCCTTTTCTTCTAGGGAATCAACATATCAAGGATTTGCCTCCAAACACCTTCTGTAAGAGTCTGGGTTTTGAGTTTGATGAGTCAGGCTTTTCATGTTAAGTTGAGTCAAACTTTATTTCTGTCACCATAGAGTCCTTTGGGTTTAGCTCTTCAAATTTAAGGATGCATGGAAAATAAGGCTATTTACTTTCAATGTGATTCATTTCTAAGTTTTTCTCAATATCTCTCTCTCCTTCTCTCTCTCTCTCCAGTGTGCTGTGAAGGAAGAACCTAGTTAGAAATGTGTTATGCCCAGTGCATACTGAATGAATCTATTTTTAGGGTATAATATTTCCTTTTCATGGTAATGTTATAATCTTAATGTACAGAGAACAAGCAAGGAGACTGTATGAGGTAGATCAAGACTTCTTTATTCAGTAAAGAGCTGAACTTCTCACCTAGAAGTATGGTGGCCATTTATATGGCCAGAATTTTTAAAAATAACAAGCTTATGAATTAGAGGATATAATTTTGATTATTTAAAAGAAATCTTTGAACAAATATTCACCATTAATTCTTTATTTTTATTGTGATACTATATAAAATTGGTAATATAAAATTTACCATTTTAAGCATTTTTAAGTATATGATCAGTAGTATTAAAGTACATTCACAAAGCTGTGCAACTATCACTGTTATCTATTTCCAGAACTTTTTCCTCATTTCTAAAAAGAAACTTTGTACCCATTAAATGATAAACCCTTACATCCCCATGCCCTTGGAAATGGGCAACCTTTCTACTTTCTCCCTCTGAATTTGCCCATTCTAGGTACCTCATATAAGTGAAATTTACAGTGCAGTAAGTCCCCTACATACGAATGTGTTCCATTCCTAGACAGTATTTGTAAGTCCAACAAAGTTAGCCTAGGTACCCAACTAACACAATAGGCTATATGGTACTGTAATGTAATAGGTTTATAATACTTTTCACAGAAATAATACATAAAAAACAAACAAAAAAATAAAGAAAACATTTTTTATCTTACAGTACAGTACCTTGAAATGTACAGTAATACAGTACAACAGCTGGCATACAGGGGCTGGCTCCGAGTGAACAGGCAAGAAGAGTTACTGAATGGAGGAGGGAGAGGAGGTGGCAGATGGTAGAGGTGAAGGATCATTAGCAATAGGAAATGGAGGGCAAGCTGCAGTTTCACTCATGCCTGACATTGATGGAACGCACATTCGCATCTTTGAAGGTTTGCAACTTGAAGGTTCATATGTAGGGGACTTACTGCATTTATTTTCTGACTTATTTCACTTATAATATTTTCACAGTTCATCCATGCTGTATCATGTATCAGAACTTCTTTTCTTTTATGGCTAAATAATATTCCATTGCATGCATATACCACACTGTGTGCATATACATCCTTTCTGTTATTGTAAATAATTCTGATATGAACATTGGTATACAAGTACTTGAGTCCCTACTTTCACTTCTTTTGGGCATACAGTATACCCAAAAGTGGAAATGATGTATCATATGATATTTCTATGTTTAATTTTTTTGAGAAAACCCCAAACTCTTTTACACAGCAACTGTACCATTTCACATTCCCACCTGCAGTGCACAAGTGTTCATCTTTGTCAATACTTATTGTTTTCTGTTTTTGTTTGTATAGTAGCTATCCTAATGGGTATGAAATGGTGTCTCATCAAGATTTTGATTTTGATTTCTCTAATCACTAGAGATGTCGATCATCTTTTCATGTGTTTATTGACCATTTGTATATCATCTTTGGAAAAAGGTCTGTTCAGGTCCTTTGCCCATTTTTGAATTGGGTTGTTTCTTTCTTTATTTTTTGAGTTGTAGGTGTTATTTATGTACTCTGACCTTTGATTCTTCCTAGTCATAAGTTTCCATGCTACATCTAAATGCATTTTTTAAAGAAGTTATTTTATATATGTATATTTATAGGTAAATTTTGTATATATATATGCACATACATGTATCTATACATAAAATATACATATATACACACAGATGCATATAAATTCAAAAGATTTAGTGAGTTTGAAGCTTAAATAATTGCAAATTTAACCAAAACATCATTTAAGCATTTAATTATTTAAATTTCATTTATACTTGTTTATTTCATGAATTTCAGAAAATTAATTTTAAATTTAATTTTTCATTTCATTTTACCATCCTTAATTAGAGTACATAAAGCAAAAATACATAAATAACAAGAAGCAAATGTCTCCTTTCTTGGGTTATCTCTTGGCCATTTCCAATATGTTCCAAAGTGAAAAGTGCAGCAATTTGTATTAACCTTAATCCAGATGGAAATCAGTAGTTAGTCTCTTGGTCTCTGGAAGCAGCCTGCTTGTGTTGGAATGACCCTGCCATTTACTATGTGTGATTTTGGCTTGTTTAACCTCTCGAAACCTCACTTTCCTTATCGGAAGTAGGAATAATAGGCTGTTGTTGGGATCAAATAGTGATCTGCACAGTTCTTAGTCCTTAAGAAGAGCCCAGTTGGTGTTGGAGACTGCTTTGATTCTCAAAAGGAGTTCACAACCTCCAGAGATGATTTCCTAGACTTGAAGATGGAAGGCATAGCTTGGATTTTACTGGGATATTGCTAGTTGATCATCAGAACCCCCAGAGGTCAAGAAGTGGGTAAGCAATTTCCACGGTTTGAGACCCCTATACATTTGAAAATGAGGCAATGCCAATTCAGGGCCACAGAAATTATGGGATGTTTAAATGTTTTTGTTTAAGAAATTAACACAACACACATACACACAGGCACACACAAACACAATGTCTATGCATGACTTCACTTGATGATAATTTCAAAAGTCTAAATTTATAGGCATTAATAAATAGGAGTCATAGGCCAAGGGCCCTCCTTGAAAGCTCCTTTTGCCTGCTACCACCGTCCTCTGATGATCCCTAGTAATCATATAAAAATAAAAGATCTTGAGAGTTTAAAGCCCAAAGAAATATGACTATTACTTAGGTCAGTGGATTCTACACTCTGATATTCATCTGTTTTCATCAATTTGAGAACAGATGAAAGTGGAACTTCTGTGTTTGAGGTAGGAGGGGGGCCTTGAGACTGCCTTGCCCACCAGCCTCTCTCTCAGAGGCTTTGGAGACCCAAGAATAATGCATGGTTCATAGAGCAAGCTTGGAAACCATTTCTTTAGTCTGATTTTATTTTATAGATGTCCTTCTCTGTCCCACATTGTAAAAACTGGGTATTGAGAAGGAGTGGTGCAAAAAGGAAGAAACTGTGAATTAATGACAATATACAATGTGTGGCCCTAGAGAATAAACTGAAATTAAATTGAAACACTAAGCACAGAGAGTGACCAGTTGCAGTGCTTTATGTAAATTAATCGTAAAACACACCTAAAGTCAAACATGTCTGAAAGAGAATGAACATGTGCCCACCAACACGGATAGGTCTGTAGTACACAATTATTGTAAATAGTTTTAAATTGTTCTTTTCCATTTCTTTCTCCTTCTCCTCCTCCTTCCCCTCTCCTCTTTTCTTTCTTCTTCTTTTCCTCCTCTTTCTTTAAATATTCTTTTACAAACTATCCAGGTCAGATTTTATTACTTTTAGCTAAAGGTGGTTGTAAGAATACAGAGCAAAGAGAAAATACACTTATCTTCATGCCGTGTAACAGCATATGACAACATCATAAGAAATCTACAGATGGAGTTATCATAGCTGTGAAAAACTTCACAGACTACATTTTCCTTAGGCATTTATTCATTTTTGTATGATGAATGGATGTGAGAAGTCATCCTTAGAGAACATAATGGTCTCTGATGATGTATTTATGACACAGGAAAATGTCATGTGATGAAGTGTTTACAACATGTAATGAGGTTGTGTAACAATCTCTTTACAGAACGTCATTACATTGACTAATTCCTTATAAAAATACTCAACAATATGCTTTCCCCATGCATGCACTTGATATCACAGCAGCTTACCCACCAATGCCTCTAAGCTGCAAAATCAAGAAGCTTGGATGACTCAATACTGTTTCCTCTCCAAGGCATATATAAAAGATCCTGGGTGTTGAGTTAGAGCACTGCATGAATCGCCTCTTATTGGAGGTGGCTGAGGTAACTAATATAAAGCGTATGTGTCAAATATTCTTATGGGTTGGAGAACCTGAGAGGCAGATTTACACCTAAAATAAGCATTCTTAATATATATACACTTTTGTTGTAGTGAAGGAAGAAGTATGCACACCTGTGCTCTCACATCCAGGGCAATGTTAGTACCTGCTCTTCCACTTCAGTCCTTTAATGATCTAGAATGACACCTCCTCTTATTTCAATAATTAATGAGGAATATGACTCAAGTGAGGTCCCCCAGTGTTGAATCTGGGACAGAACACACCTGTGAATAATCTGTATTATATGCAACTACAAAGATTAATTTGGCTTCTGGGAGCAGGAGCTGTTAACGGGCTGGGGGTTGGGATGTAGACTCTGAAATGAGACCCTGAACCTCTTGCCAGGAAATGAGCTCCTAGATGTGAGTGAGAAAATGCTGTATCTATCCCGCAGGTATGTGAGACTATGAGGGAAAATGAGGAAATAGGATCAGGAAGAGAGAAAGAGAAATGTGATGTAGAAATATCAACTACTAAATTTTCATCAGAGTGTGAATGAGCAGTTGAAAGGTCTTCTAATCTAAGGAAACTGAATGGTTCTTAGACTAACAGAAATATTAGTTTAAGTACATTAAACAGAAAGAAAGACAAAGCAGGGTTGAAATACTTAGTTTATAAATATTTTTAAGTATGCTGTAGAGACAAATTTAAGAGTGAGTAAAAACTTTTCAGAATTTGTTGAAATTTCATGATGTCAGAAAAGGGCTTGCTTCTTTCAGATAGTGAATTCTAATGGAATTTTAACATCGCGAGAATATGGCTGACCCCTTGTAAGAAGACTAAATAATGTAACATTGACAGGACGTGAATATGACCAGGCGATACCATCATTTCTTCTATTTACATAAATCTTTATAATTTCTAAAACATTCTACATAACTCAGTCAAACTTCACAACAGTCCAGCACATGGGCTGGAGGAAACGTGTTTGATTTTATTTTCCAAAGTTAGAATGTAAGGCTCTGAGAAGTTAAATAATCACTTCAGGGTCTTAGAATGATTTAACAAGGAAGTCATGGACTCTCTTTCCTCATCCAAAACAATTCCTGAGAAAAAAAATTCATCATTTCCTCATGGCTGGTGAGGCCTACGGCCAACCTAACATACAAAGTGGAGGCACACATGGAGATGCTGCGACACAGAGCGTTAGGGCTTTGTTGTTCTCATCTTGCTCTACAGCCAAAATAGTTAATATGGAAGCAAAACCACAGAACTGAAAGAGAAGACCTGCCACCAAAACAGCATTGAAGCTGAATGCCAGGGTCAAGAGCCTGCCAGCTATGCGTGTCCTTTTAGGTGGTTTCATGAAACAGAAACTTCTCATTGGCCTCTTCACTTGACACAAGGTTTAAGTCTTCGCCAGGAAAGAATTTATTTCAACAATGCCAGAGATGTAATTGCTTATTTAAAGAGTGATTACCCTACTCCTCTGTGTCCTGCTGGTTTCCTCTGGCCTCAAACCTCCAAAAATCTTTAAAAAGAACTCTGCATAAAGGGGAGCAACTGGATTTGAAAGATAAATTGGATTTGAAGACTAACAAGTTTCTGTCAGGGCAATTTAGTTGAAATGCTCTGGCTATTAGTTTGTCTCTTTCTGCCATGGTTTTATTAAGTCATTTTACTTTGGTTAGTTCCAAGAAATGAGCAATAAGATTCACACAAAAGGAACCATAGAGGGACCACTGGTAGTTCCCTAACCAAGTTGCCATCATGTATTTTAGTCTGGGTTATATGCTTCATAATAAATGAATGGATGGGTCTTGTTGGCATCTTATGCGAGGTGTCTTAGTTGGGGAAGGAAGGGATACCAGTGCTCTAGGCTTAGATTTGCTTCCTGATACTCCAGGTCACAGTAATAGTATCAGCCTTTGGTTTGCTGAGAGGAAGCAGGAATTTTTTAATTAGTTTCTTTTCTTCAGTTGCCAAGCAATGAGGAGCAGTGAGATCTGCTGCAGTGACCAATTATCCAGCACGGTGGTAGAGAAAACATCATGAGAAGAGAAATAAAATTCAAAAAGCATTGACGGTATCTGTGGTTAGCAAGGCAATGGAGGGAAAAGATTCAATGGTTCACTGACAAACTCACATTCTAGAAAATAATTTCTTTCTAGCAAAAACTCAAGTAGGCTCTTCCTGATTTTAAATGTCATCTCAGATTTGTTTTATTTTCCATTTGAATCTCAAAGGAAATTAATAGAACTTCTCTTTTCCATTTATATTGGAGTATAAGGAATTAAAAACAACATATTTGACATTGACTTTTGACTGTCACCCTCACCTTAAACTTCAAAAGGATATTCGATTTCCTCTTCAAAGCCAACATCCAATTCTGACAACTGCAGGATGTTTCACTATCACTGCACCATATCCAGTAAATGTTGTGGAATTTTGAGTTATGAAAACAATAGTTTTCTATGGTTACATTTGTAGCACCCTTAAAAGGAATAAATGTGGAAAAACTTTGAACCCATATGAATTATGAGAGTCTCAAATATGGCCCTGCCTTAAGAATGTCAAGATAGAAAGTAGAAGAAAAAAAGATGACTCAAATTAATAGAAATTACTGTTAAAAAACAATATTTAAGATTGGATTTTAATTTGTCCAAAACATTTATTAAGAATCTTTTTGCATACCAGATGATAGATGCCAATTAAAAACAATCAAAAAGCAGCGATTAAGTCTATACTGCCAATACACAGGGAAATATGATTACATCATTTATTTTTCCCTTAACTGGAATGATATAAACCAAGATCTGCTTCTTTATCTCTGTGGCACCTCCAAGGTTAAACTGAGTATTGAGTGACTTCTATAATGTACTTGCAGAATCCAGTATTTTCATGATAGACACAAGAAGAATCTGTTTTATCTTGACTTTGCAGAGTGAAGTGTGTCTCCGGGGGCTGAGTTACTGTTGGGCCATTTAAAATTATCCTCCATTGTCAGGGCCTTACTGTTGGGCTCACAATACTTTCCAATTCCAGCAAATAAAATTCTTATACTGCTTTACCACAGTGTAAAACATGCAGAATGCTTTTCTCATTATCTTATTTTACACTTATGTTTATTATTATTTCCTTGTTATGCAAGAGTAACTGAGGTTCAAAAAAACTAAGTAACTTCTTTAAAAATTCACAATTAACACATGGTATACTGAGGAGTGGAGTGCATTTATGCTTTTGGACTTCCTACATACCTCTTTGCATGCACATAATACAAGTGTACCCTATACTTTATTTCTATGTCAGCTTGCTCTCATTAATTTTTTATTATTCACCTTATTAAGAAATGCCTCTTTGAGAAACAGATAAAAGCAACATTGTTGTGGTAGAACATTTGACTGGCTGACGAAGTAATGTTAAAGTTATCTTAACTGAATCTTGAATCAATGACCTGTAACATAACAGATATTTTCCTTGGAAGAGGTTTCAGAATTTAAAAACTTCCTTTTGATCATTCACATCAAGGTAAGTAGAATAGTTGAGAGGGCTTTCTTCTTTCATTTGTTTGTCATAAAGGCAATAAAATTGTATTCTATCATGTTTTTCTGTTTTATTCCAGAAAAAAAAAAAAGATTAGAGGAAAAAAGGAAATGGTTTGTGTTTCAAAGATGAATAAGAACTTGGATCTTAGAGCAGATTAAACCTCCAACACTGGTGAAGGAAAGAGGTCTCCTCACTTATGGTGGACGTTGTTTGTCAGCCTTATTTTCCAACCTCAGGGCATGGCCTCTCGATGTGACCTGCTGAAGATGGGGGCAGTGGGGGAGAGATAGGCCAGAGGGCAGAGAAATCACACACCCAGGATGTGAAGTGAAATGAAGCTTTCTAAGTCCAGGGGTCTGCCTTTTTTACAGGTCACTGAGCACAGGGCAGTTGCCATAAGGAAAACAAAATTTGCATCAGGCACAACGTAAGTATTTTTAATTAAAAAAAAAAAGTAGAAGAAAAAAAGGAGGCTAGAATCCAGAGTTCTAAGTAGCATCAAGAGTGTAACTTTTTTCAGTTTAACATTTTCATGCATTTTATTTTAAGTTGAATGCTTGTTTGAGTATTAAAAGTGTTACCATAGTTAGTGTCTATCAGTCCACAAAAAATAGGTAAGAAGTCATCAAGATTTTTGTGAGACATTTCAGGCAAACTCAGTTTGGAATGACTTCCTGACTTTTTTATTACTTTTGAGGAAGTAGACTCTAATCAGACAGGTATTGCCCTAATAGAAAGAAACATGTACCACTGGAGTATGAAAGTATATATATATATATATATATATATATATATATATTTGCCCAGGCTTTATTGCAATAATCAGATTTACCATAATCAATAAAATGTGTGAGCCAAGTTCACTGAAGTGTCAATTTCCCATTGCATAATTTCCCTTGGGAACTTTAATTTAATTTAATTTTTTTTTTTTTTTGCGGTACGCGGGCCTTTCACTGTTGCGGCCTCTCCTGCTGCGGAGCAAAAGCTCCGGACACGCAGGCTCAGCGGCCATGGCTCACGGGCCCAGCCGCTCCGCGGCATGTGGGACCTTCCCGGACCAGGGCACGAACCCATGTCCCCTGCATCGGCAGGCGGACTTTCAACCACTGCGCCACCAGGGAAGACCAATTTTTAATTCAAAAAGAAAAATGGAAGATTTACCATACAGACACCAATGAATGTGTGAGGTTAAGGAAAGCACAAGACTCCTTACAGAAATGAAAGTGGGGCTTAGAACAATTCCCTTACCACTCCTTCCCACATCCCTTGGCTGACCATTAATTTTATAGAAGAATGAGATCTTGAAATGGTCAGGATATAGAGATCTTCGCCTAGTTTGCAGAGAGATATATTGGATAGTAAGATTTGATGACTTTTACTCCATCATCTCCACCAGTCAAGAGCACTCAGGGGTGGAGAATATTATGGTTGGCTTACAACGGTTGAACAATAAAAGGAAGTGAGTCCATGAGTTTGACTTTGGGCAGTTTACAACCATACATACCCCAGTATTTGGAATGGAATGGGAGTCCTCATGGACTTAAAAAACGAGGCTGGAAACCCTATTAATGAAGTTGAAGACATTTACTGGCAGCATGCAGATTTTTTTTTGTAATGGTTATATGATGCATGGGTTAAACTGATTGCAAAAATACCCTTGATTCTCCACCTTTCCTTACATCCAGGCATTTCACAACATGAATTTGTAGCTCCTCACATCAAGAGAGGAGTCTATTTTCCCAACCTTTGAGTCTGGATTGACTTTGTGACTTGTTTTGAACAAAAGAATGCAGTGGAAGTGAAGGTGTGCCAGTTCCAAGGCTAGGCTTCAAAAGACCTTGTGAACTTTCACAAAATGAAGGATTACAATGCAGTATTCACTGGGCTTAAGGGCCAGAGAGAAACTTAGAGATGTCAAAATAGGGCCATGATGACATTTCTTTGGTGCTTGTGGCGTCCTGTCTTAAAGAACCACATGCGGTTTTCCCCACATGCTTGCTTCCCGTTCTGACGGCACTGAGTCGATATATCCTTAGAGCTCGTAAAGGTGATCTAATCTGATCCAACACCCTCATTTTACAGATGAGGAAATAGATGGAAAGCATTTATAAAGTTTTCTTAAGTTCAGGTGGAAACTGTTTTATCTTGGCTGTGTTCGTGCAGGTGCAAGTTGCACGTGTGCGTGTGGATGAGTGATATGAAATATGAGAGCTGCTGATTAAAACAAATAAAAACAAAACCCTAATCCTCTGCGAGCTGCTGATCCATCCTATCCTGGATTTTGTTGAACTTCAGGTGGTTCTTTATCTAGAAATGCCAAGTGTTAGATCTTGAGTCTAATTTACCTCTTTGGTAAAAATGGAAATGGAGAGTTATTCCCAAGGGTATCCTAGTTGCCAGTGCCATAGCCCCGTCATGCTACCAAGAAGGAGCAACTAGCCTATAGGTTGACCATTCACAGAAGATACCAGAGTCCAGAGGCTCCAAATGCCAGCTGCTTCCACTGTGATAAATTATTTTTTGTTTCTAATCCTGTTTCCCATTTCTTCTTCCATGGAGAACAGGATCAGCTGCTTGCTGATCACTATAGGGAAAGCACTTCAGGTCATAAAAGCTTTTAATTTTCCTTTAAATATTCCCTTATCCAAGCTAAAAAGGACAAGCTGGACATGTTATTTTCTTTCTCTTTAGAGTCACATCCTTGGTACTATCTCTCTAACATTGATCTGTGTGGGAATCAGCAAGAATTAAATAAGAATCTGACTTACACCAAGTACACTCAGAGGAATGTTCCATGATTCCCATGTGCATATTCTAATATGCTATTTCTTTTTAAAGTGCAGAAACATGGTTGACATATGTTTCACTTATGGAAATACCTTTTAGTTTGCAACTGAAAGATAAGTTCATGAATTTAAGACACCATTGAGGTTTGCGTCTACAAATAAATTTTTTCTCTGTTCACCACTGTACATCTTACTTATTGTTAAAATTAAAATTTATGAGCTTTTGATCCTTACCATTAATCCAGACTCAACTTAAAAGTCATCTTAAATTTAATTCTTTGTGCAGATATTATAACCATAGCAGAGAATTATAAACAAAGCAATTACCACTGTAATACCTAAGGTGATTTTTTTTTTTTTACATCCTGGGCAAAGGCATGCATAATTTTTTGCCTAGCTGTAATTATGCTGCCGTTTAAAATCTAACAGAGGGACAGGTGTTTTCCCATGATGGTGGTTGGGAAATAGGGATCTCAAGCTAGTTTCATTGAGTGCCCAGTATCCTCAAATGAAGGCAAAATGAAACTTTTCCTTCCACATTCCCTCTCTCACTCTAGAAGCTCAAGACTCGAGTATTCAGGTACAGGCCAGGTGGCATGCTGGCCTCTGTCAAGGGAAATTCT
>NW_006796981.1:2943-86442 GCF_000442215.2 Lipotes vexillifer | reverse complement strand
TCAGCAGGACTTGGTACTGATGAGATGCACCACTGAGAAATCCACTGCAGTACAGACTGTGGGTCTGGGGACACTGATTCACCTCTCCCATAGATCCTGGGGTCTTGAACAACGTTTTCTCATCCATGTTTTGTTTTTCGAATATACGAAATATTTCTTAAAAATATGTACAAGTGGGCCTCCCTGGTGGCGCAGTGGTTGAGAGTCCACCTGCCGATGCAGGGGATGCGGGTCCGTGCCCCGGTCCGGGAGGATCCCACGTGCCGTGGAGCGGCTGGGCCCGTGGGCCATGGCCGCTGAGCTTGCGCGTCCGGCAACGGGAGAGGCCACGACAGTAAGAGGCCCACGTATCAAAAAAAAAAAAAAAAAAATGTACAATTGAGGTGGATTCAGAATGTAAATTATTAAGAGCTGAGAAAGCAAAAAAAAGAAAAGAAAAGAAATCAGTGGAAAATCAATGGAATGTATATAACATCCAGGAATGACACTAATTTAGTAAAATGTAACAACTTCTTCCCAAATGCAAAGCAATTGATCAAGAAAATAACAATTCTTGATACATATCCAAAACAAATTATCTCAAGAGCCCCCTGAAAAAATTGAAATGCCCTATTTCAGGAACAACATAATTTCTTATAGACCCTTGTCACCCGAAGTGTGTTTCTTGTACAAACAGCACTGACCTCACTTCAGAGCTTGTTAAAAATGCAGAATCACATTTTTTAAAGTGTGAGATGCCCTGGACCAGAGCATCCCTAAATTAGATACACTTCTTCCTGAGACTTGATTCTCTCAGCAACTTTTGGAGGCATATGTTGATGGGAACCTTGATGAAAACCACTTTATGAATTTTGTTGGTGTGGCTTCCTCCACGGGTCAAAGGTGAACCATTTCTGTGAATGGTCTGCCAATCCTTCAGACAATCTCCACAAAGACAACTTCTCACAGGCAAGATTTTATATATTAAACAACAGTGATTTTCCACCTGCATCTTCTGTTAAGGGCCTGGATTGTACTTACATTTTTGGGGTCCTAATAATAATGGAGAGCCTAACGAGGACATGCGTGTATAAAGAAGGACTTTACAACTCCAGCACAGAGGAAGGAAGGGCCAAGATTCTTCTTAGAGAAGTGTTTCCCAAAATCTGGATGAGGAACCATGGATGGTTCATAAAATTAATATAGTGGGTCATAGCCAACATGCAAAAATAAAACAGAATAAGAACAGAAATAAATAGAATGGAATAAATAATATAATACTTGTAATGAAAGGAAGTTTTGTTTTGTTAAACTTATGTTTCAATTATACATATACATGTATGTGTGTACCAAGTGTCAAAGTAAAATGCAGGGGTTTTGTTTTGTTTTGTTTTGTTTTTGTCTTTTTGCATTGGCTACCAGTCAAAAGTTTGAAAATCATTGCTTTAGAATACACCTTAGAATACACTCTTAAGGAAAAACACACAAGGGAGGTTCACGCCCTGTGAAATGTCAAGAGGAAAAATGTCTTAATTTCCAGTAGTCCTAGGCTATATTTTATATCAAAATTTGAGATGAAAATTCATAATATTATGTGTTATGATTTCTACACAAAAACCAATATTCACAATTTATACAAGGATCATAAAAGGAAATCCACCATTAGCATGTTTCCTCTGGCACGTGGGTACCTGGTTTAGTTTTTGGAAATATGAGATTTTGAGTATAAAATAGAATTTTGGAAATGTTGCCCTTGATTCCTGAACTGCAATAGCCATCCATTATTTGGACATTCTTCTGACAAAAGTGTCATGTCCAATTTCTAAGAAGAAAGTCAGATTTAAGACTCCCCCCATAAAACCTCTTGGGCATGAAATCTCTTCTACAAATCAACATTTTATTAATTGAGTGTAAACGGATTGGAAACATACTTGTTGAGTTTACCATCTGATTCACATGGGCTTGCCACATTTGGCAAAAGCCAAAATTTGAAGAGAACAGGGCAGAGAATTCCCTTTTACCATACTGAGGTTCTTTCTCATAAAACTAAAGTGGAATAACTTAAGCCTACAGCTTTGAATTCTTATATCAAAATATCTTAAGATATGCAATTTGTTCAGATTTTCATTCTGTTCACTTTAAAAGAGCAGTTTTACAGAAATATTTATGGGCCAAGAGCCCATGAGGTATTACATTTATAACTAGGAGCTTGTGCATAAAAAGTTGTTTTCAAAAATAAAGTAATAATGTATTAGGTATTATCAGAATCAGTCATTATGCTCTAACTTACCTGAGCATAATTTAGCTTCATTGGCTCTTCCCTAAGCTATAATATTTGCAGTAGTCTTTTTCTTTCCTTTTCTCAAAAACTCATTGGTTTTGTTTTTGTGAACATTCTATATTAATATACATGAATGTATTTTACATATGTCCTTACACATATCTAAAATCATTCCCAAAATAATTCATATATATTTTCAATTGGTCAAAATTAGTAGAGATATTTTATAGGTTTGATTTTTTTAACAGTTAATAACTTTAGAACAATTTCCAGAGGTTAGATAATATAGTCAAGTCTTTTTTTTTTTGCATTATATGTAGCAAGGTGACATCAGAACAATTTTTATGGAATATACACACAAGTGATATTAAAACAGTTTTAATCATTATTGATCAGTTAAACTAAATGTGCCAGAAGGAACTTTCCTGATGGCTCATGGGAGGGGACACTTTGGCTGAACTAACCAGTTAAAAAGAGGAACATTAAAACAATCTGATTTGGGGTTTACATGTTACAGAAATTCCAAGAGGACCAAAGACTAATTGAACACCTAGAACAGAGAAGGCTGTCTGATTATCTGGTCACTGTATAAAATTATTTAAGCTACTTACAGTAGCTTTTTTTGGGATGGATCTAGAGATTATCATACTAAGTGAAGTAAGCCAGACAGAGAAAGACAAATATCATATGATATCGCTTATATGTGGAATCTTAAAAAATAATGATACAAATGAACTTATATACAAAACAGAAATAGACCCACAGACATAGAAAACAAACTTACAGTTACCAAAGGGGAAAGGGGGGGAGGGAGGGATAAATTAGGAGTTTGGGATTAACATATACACACTACTATATATAAAATAGATAACCAACACGGACCCTTTGTACAGTGCAGAGAACTATACTCAATATTTTGTAATAACCTATAAGGGGAAAGAATCTGAAAAAAATAATATACGTATGTAAAACTGAATCACTTTGCTGTACACCTGAAACTAACACAACATTGTAAATCAGCTATAATTCAATTTTAAAAAACCACATGCATCAGAACTTTAGCATCTAGGCAAAGAACATACAAACACTTCTGTACTTTGGCAGGACACAAAAGTTATGGTACTACAAAACTTCGTGAAGTCAGAAGCCTAAAATAGCTGTAATCCCTTCTAGTAGATTTGCAAATAATGTTTACTATATTAGAAGAAAAATTACCTTTCTGATTAGGAGTGAAGGGAGTGTTATGCAATAAGGATGAAGAGTTGACTCAAGATAAATGCCAGTTGTTTTTTTAGTGTAGGGTGTGTGTGTGTGTGTGCATGTGTGTGTGTGTGTGTGTGTGTGTGTGTGTGTGTGTGTGTGTGAAAGGACCACACGATCTTCTGGGTTTCCCCTAAAGAGAAGTTTAATTTAGTTAAGTGTCTGAGTTAAATTGGGATGCCTATACTTCATGGACCAATGAGATATAATTGTGCCTGGGCCACAGTGGATAATTTTCAGGTTTAAGTCTCCTTTGAGTGTTTGGATGCATTGGTGATTATAATTTCCACTCACAGCTGAAAGGTTGAAAGTTCCGATGAACAATTCATTCATTGTCTTGTTCACATCTGGGTTAATGTTTCCTTCTTGGAAAACTCTGTACCATTCTGTTCTTTGCTTCTTGCCACAAGATAGCCATGCCAATTTCCCTCTGTTTACTTGGAAGCTCTTGAGGCTGATGTACTGATGCTAGCCACAAATTAATGGAATTCTTTCCAGCTACAATGCCTTCAGATAGTCAAACAATAAGCCAAAAGCACTGAACTGTTTTGGCTGTTTCTCTCTGAACTATGTGCCATTCTCAGAGATGATGTAAACACAATTACTAGTTAGCATTTAAAATATTTCAAAAGATACTAGATAAAACTGTTATGGAAAACAGTGGGTCAGAAAAACCTTTTTTTTGTAATCTGAAGCCAGAGGGCATGTCATCTCAGAAGAGGGAGTATTTGAGAAGGAAAAACACAAGTAAGTGCTCATACTAAACAAAATGGCACAGAAGTCAAGATCTCAAGTTGGGAATCCAGTTTCTTTCTTGGGTTTATCTCTGTGTTGGCAGAGTTACCAGCCCCCTTTCAGGCCTGCTGTGAGTTTACCCTTTGGGAAAGGGTTCTGGGTTGAGGAGATACTGTGACAGGCTTCCAGTGTCCATCTTGAAATGGAGGGTTGAGTCTAATACCAGATCACCTGGTTACTCTGGAAACAGAACATCCGTTGAATTTAGCCATTTTGTTCAGATGTAAAGGAGTCAGAAAAATACATGGGCAGCTGAATAAGTCTGGGTGTTATGGCCTTAAGTTGAAAGAACAGTGGACTGCTATGGCCGAAGTGGTAAACTCTTTGGAATAATAGTTTTTGACCCTTGGGTCTTAAAATTCCTGTTGGCTCTCTCCATAGCTTGTGCCTAATTGGCAATTCTCACTATATTCTTCAAATCAGATTGAGCCTAAAATTAATTTGACTATCAATTAGGTTTCTTTGAATAAATCAAAACCTTTATTATTTTTGGAGAAGTCTGATTCAATAAGTATGACTTTGACCCTACAACTGCCTGAGGAGATGTGTGAAATACTCATGCTGGATCCTACCCCCATAGATACAGATTTAATTGCTTTGGGGTGAGACTTGAGTTATGGGTATTTTAATAGCTTCTCAGATGATTGTAATGTCCAGAAAAGATTAGAAACTATTGGTCTAAAGAGAACCAGAAACAACTGAAATATAGATGTAGTTGAAAGACCATTTAAACAAAGAGCTTTAACTTACTTTCCTTGTATGTATGCTGTGTGTATATTTTAAAATTTAGCCTCTCTTTACATCCTTCTGTCAAGAAATAACGTAAGATTTAGGTCCAAATGTACCTGGCAAATGAGTTTTACTGTAGAAATTTAAGTTGAAAATTTTACTAAAAAGTTGAAAATGCAAGATATATGGATATAAACATTTTAGAAGAGCAAGGAGATTGGAGTGTACATGAGTTTCTCCAGATTCATCAACTTCATTAAATTACATAGCTTAGTGCTATATATGTCTGTTAGCAGAGGTAGGGAATGGGACAAAAAGACAAAACATGTATGTGCTCTGGCTCTGCATTGAAAGAAATAATTAACCTTTTGCAAGGAGGAGATAAGATATACACATGAAATAATTAAGCAGAAATCAAATATAAATCCTCTAGAATAGAAATGAAATTGTAGCAAAATTTATAGCACAATTTAAAATTTGGTCTTGCATTCATATTCTTTCCATTAGTGTTATTGATTGAGGAGGGAAGCAAAATATGCTTGACTCTATGAAAAACTGGAAGTTTAGGAAATTCAAATTTCTACATTAACAGAAGAAAATAATCACCATACAAAAGCTCTAGGAAAAGGAAAAAAAAAAACAGTGGGCACATGCAAAGCATGGATGAATATGATAGCTGGTGGAAAGTGTAACAATCTTGAAATTTGATGATGTCCGTCAATCTGGTCCTGTCTAAAATATCTGCCTGGCAGAAATTCTCCTCTCAAGCCCAAATCTGATGAAATCATATGGTTATAAATCAAGTCCAGAAATGGAAATCAGTCAATGGACCACATCCTCCCAATGGTTTTAAAAAACTCTATCCTGCCTTCCCAAGAAGAAATGTCTTGCTTATGAGAGAGCTGTCATTTTCAAATCTAAAGCGTTATTCAAATCAACAGTCTTTTCAGTAGCTACCTCAGCTTTTTTTTTTTTTTTTTTTCTTTTGTGGTAAGCAGGCCTCTCACTATTGTGACCTCTCCCATTGCAGAGCACAGGCTCCAGACGTGCAGACTCAGCGGCCATGGCTCACGGGCCTAACCACTCCGCTGCATATGGGATCTTCCCAGACCAGGGCACGAACCCGTGTCCCCTGAATCAGCAGGCGGACTCTCAACCACTGCACCACCAGGGAAGCCTGCTACCTCAGCTTTTTAAGGCTGAGTCAAACCTTTAATTATGGACCATGAGAAAGCGAACACAATTTACAACTATTTCCTCAATAGCATAATCTAAGATCCTTCACTTCCTCTGAATAAAACACATTCTTCTTTCCTTCAGTGGTGCCTCCTGAATGACAAAAATGTACTGATGTGATGACTTAAGTACATTCCAGTGAGAATTCATAAATGTATTCAAGTCTTCAGTTCCTCAATCTCACTAAAGGTTTTGAATAATGACGGAAATGTGAATTGTCCTCCTTTCTACATTCTTAACTGTTCGTGACCTCTACAAAGGATTACCCTCCACCGGGAACACACCCTCCCTGCCCTTCCTCCCCCTGGCAAGCTCCCACATGTCATTCCAGATTTAGATCCCATAGAAGCTCCTCTGTCAAGTTTCCCTCGGACTCGCCCTCCCCAGGACCGAGTTAGGTTCTTTGTACTTGGTACACAGCAAGCTATCATGATCCAAATTACACTTTACATTTTAATTATTTGTTAATGTGTCCATTGGCAATCCTGATTTTTCTGTTTTAGTGATAATCAAACTATGATATCAAGTTTTAATGGATTAGTCATCTTTTTAATTTAATTCATTTTTATGTAAGTAGCCCCTAGTCACTGTAGACAAAATAGAAACCAACAGAAACAAGAAGAAAAATATCATCTCTAATCCTACCAACCAGAGATAGCTACTTTTGATACTTGGTGTATTTCCTTCCAGAAGTTCATTGGATACTAATGAATTTAGGCTGTTTTCCTATATTTGCTCTTTTGAACAATATTTGATCAATATCCTTGTATGTACACCTGGGTATACTTCTTCAGTTATTTTCTTAAATGAAATGTGGAGTTGAAAAGTGGTTGTGTCAAATCATATGAACTTTTTTTTCAAAACTTCCTATTTATATTCCAAACTAACATCCAGAAAAATTGTTCCAATTTACTCTCCCTTTACTGTATGAAAATTCCCACATGCTACGAAGATATTGTTTATGTTTTATCTGAAGGGCAGAGAACATTTTTTATTCATTTTACATTTCCAGTACCTGTAGCACTGTTTGGCCCAGTAGGCTGACATTTGTCAGAAGGATGGATGAATGGAAGGATGGATGGAAGGAAGAAAGGTGAATTTATTTTCACTGTCAAAGTATGTACCTCATCTCAGATTTTCAAATCAAAGATTACTTAGAGAGCAACCTCTTAGAGAGCAGGATAAATATCTCGCTCTATTTCTTTACCTTTCTTGCAACTCTGCCTTGAGCTCACCTCACTGAGGACATAGTCCACTTTTTCTCCCTTTGGTTTGGGACTCAGCCCTGGTTTTGTCCAATGTCCTACAGGTGGAAGTAACAATGAGGCTTCTGGCCTTAGCCTTCAGGCTCACGACATTTGCCTTCCTCCCTTTCCTACGCTATCATAAGAAGCACATCCCTAAATCATAACTGCCCCTTTAGCTTGAGCTATAGAATAAGACAGAGGGAAAAGATCTGAGTAAGCCAGACTCTCATCCTGTAGCTGAATTGCATCCATTGAACTGCCTCTGAAGCAGAATCTCCCCTGATACCACAGGCTAAAGGCATGTCTGCCTCAACCAAGCGCAGCCTAGATTAGCCAAGTCCCGGCTGATCTGCACTTCTGTGTGAGCTGTGATCAATTATTGTTGCTTTAAGCTACTGAGCTTTGGGGTGGTTTGTTACACAGTATTGTTGTAGTTTTCCTGACACAATGCCCTCTTTGGCTACAGACCGCTCTCAAATCTGTTTTCCTTCCGAATTATCCAACTATGAAAAAATGAAGAAGACATCAGGGGTGACATTTTCTATTCTGTCACTTGGACTCATGAACTCATGACATCATTCAGATGTCAAGACATATGGATTACATAGTGGAAAGAGCAGTGAGCTTCGTGAAAGATATTGGTTCAAATCCTGCCTCCGTCCATGATAGCTGTGTGACACACATTTCACTTAATATGTGTGTGTCTGAATTTTAGTTTCCTCTTCTCTAAAGTGAAGATAATAAGAGACCTGTCTCACGGTGCTATAGTGAAAATCAAAATATATCATACACAAAAAAGCTTCCTTAAATACTAATCAATCCATCTGGTATTTCAAACTTTCCTTGAAATTTTGTATTTAGTAATGTGTACTTAGTGAAGTTACACATTTGCATAATAGGTGAAATCATTTCTCACTCTCTCTTTCATTTTTTTAAGACTATTCCCATGACTCTTCTATATCTCAAGGCATTTTCTTGGCTTCATCCCAGAATATTCATCAACCAATATATTGGTCAAACATTGGCTACTGACTTTAGTGACAGAGCCTAAATAATATAAAAGACAAGTAGTTATTGTAATTTTTATCTTGTACACAGCTGAGAAGTATCACTTGCTAGTTTAAAAAGTTTTTTAAGTGTTGAATGTTCTTAAGGTGTTCAAAAGTAAATTCAACCACAAGAGACATCTGCAAAAAAAATCTCATCTTTCATAAAATCCTGCTATTAAAAAAATGCAAAAGTAATTCACTTGAGTCCTAAGACAAGTTGGGGGAGAAAAATCTTAAAGTATCAAAAATGTGGCTTAAAAGTCATAGAATGTATTTCAAAATTTTAAATGTCTAAAAGGTGTTAAGTTATAGATGAACTGGTATTAGGGAAAGTGGCTTTTAGAAAAAGCAACCTAGAGCCAGGGCAAAGGGCATCACAGGCTAAGGTGTCTACAGCTTTGGTAATTCCACAGGCTAGAGAGCAGGAGGGACCTGTGTTCAGAGGTCTGTAAATAGCCCAACAGGAGTTGAGCACAGAGATTATGTTGGGCAAAACAAGAAGTGAAATCAAAGAAGGAGTTAAGGTATTGTAATTCATCCAGAGAGGAAATGGGAAACCTCTTAGGAATTTTGGGCAGACAAGTGGCCGAGACCATTCTGGCCATGCTGTGGAAAGTGGTCTAGAGAAGTGAGTCAGAGGTGGGAGCTGTGTGCAAGATTTCCTGATCCATCAGGTAACAGGTGATGGTGCTGTGATGGAGAATGTGCTCCAAAGGAATCCATTCAGGCTGAACGGGGACCTCTGCTGACTGTCTAAGAAATCTATCAAGAATGGAGACACTGAAAGAGGACCTTAACTAGTGCATGGAGCAGGGTGCCACCTCTAAAGAAATGGGGCTGAAAAGAGCTGGATAGGATAATCACTAAGCTCCAGAGAGAAATCCAGGCTGTTCCCACTGACTGGGGAAGGGGACTCTTGGTTTACCACTAGGAGGGCTGAGTAAAGCAGGTTGCAGTCTTCAGGTCTCAGGCTGAGACAGGCAGGCATGAGAGCAAAGTGGCTGGTCTTCCCCATCTTCTGAGAGTCTTCCTGAGGCAGCAGGGTTGTCCCGTGCTTCTGGCAGCATGCTGGGGTAGGCAGTACTGAGTGGCCATTAGTTTCAGAGAGAGATGGTTTATGGTACAATCAAGAACTATCCATACTTAAGGAATAACCATTTCCATTGTAACACAACTCCTTTATCATTTTAAAATAATATTCTTCCTCTCTTCTTCACATTGGATTTTTAGTTTGTCTACATTTTCTTAACTGAGTTTCAATTCAGAAATTTAATGATAGACCACATTTTCCAAAAATCTGATCCAGATTCTTGCTCAGGCAGGCAGCTGAATGATTTTGGATCCAGTGATTTTTATCCAACTATGAAGTGCATGGTATAGTCTTACATTCAACAAATTATTCTTTGGATTTGAATCATTATAATTGTAAGTGTTCTTTTAAACAGGCACACATTTAAAATACACAACCAGGTCTCTGTTTAAATGTGTAACCAAATTTAATTACTTTTACCCCAGCAATTTCAAAGAGTGTAAAATATAACATTCAAGCTATCAGGCATTTTTACAAATAAATTTGGTTTAATTAAAATATGTTTAATGTTATAGAGTGGGAACTATAGATATCAAGAAATAGATGATTTTTACATTTAAGTATCTAGTTTAATATGAAAAAAATCTTGGAGTTGTAAGCTC
This sequence comes from Lipotes vexillifer, assembly GCF_000442215.2. Lineage (NCBI taxonomy): Eukaryota > Metazoa > Chordata > Mammalia > Artiodactyla > Lipotidae > Lipotes > Lipotes vexillifer. The sequence goes on along the minus strand of NW_006796981.1, from coordinate 76,174 downwards.
AACTATACCATGAAGAATATTTTATGTGGAAGAGCTCATGGCTGATAAATAAGAGGTTAAGCCAAGCCCAGATTAGCCTCTTAATTCTCCCAGTTCTTTCAACAGCATTTTTAAAAAACACTTTATTATTTCATGCCTCAGTTTGCCCATTCAAAAAAGTAAAATTACTCCACAACGGTATTCTGAAGGCTAATTATAAATCTATAAATTAATGAAAGCAACTGTTAGATCTATTTAATAATATAGACTATATCTTAATTCATTATTTTATTACTGACATTATGGGATGCATAATTTGCCTTGTATGATTTTCAAAGCAATGGATAAAATGCATAATTGTGATAGATCGAAATGAAGTCTATTTTTATCGTTAAACTTATCCCAGAAACTTGTACTCAGACCAGTTGAGGCCTGCTTGGTTTGCTAGAACTCACTGAGCATCCATACTGTGGTGCTCCACTCTGCATTTCTAGAAGTTTAAAATGCCAAGGGAAAATTTGTGGGAATCAGTTTAGTGTTTAATGGGTGACTGGTCAAGCTGTATATCCAGTAATCTTTTTTTTTCCTGCCCTCCTTTGAGTAATTTTTTGTCAGTAGTGTTGTGTTCATCTTCCTAATTTCAATCTATATTGTTGTTATTTATCATCAAGGTAAAGAAATAGACATAACTTCAAAAGTTGGGGGCAATTTGGAGCAAATAGAGAAAAAATTCAGCTTAATCCTATTTGAGGAAATAAGGAACAAAATGTTGTTTCAATCCGAGACTTAAGTTTCAAAGATGGGATTTAAAGAAAAAAACTGGGTCTCTAAAAGTTTGTGGGTGGTGATGGGCCAGGCTATCTTGTTGGAAAAAAGAAAGTGAAGAGTATAAAAGATGGTCTTGAAAGATAAGCGAGAAAGGGCTTGGGCCTGAGTAAATGAGAGCTTTTATGTACAAAAGTGGAATAAATAAAGCATTTTCTGGCATCTTCTTCTCTAGACTTTCTCAAAAAGGAAAAAAAAAAAAAAATAGAGGGTGGGAAACTCAATTTTTGAATAAATTGGGACTTCTGGAACCCTAAATAGGTAGCAGGCAGAGAAAAAGGCAAATGTTTGCATGTAGCAGATAGTAAGTGTATGAAGTAGGTGGAAATGACTTAGAAAGGAGGAAAATTAAATCAACATGACTTTGGGGCCAGGACTGGGAGATGGTTGTATGGAAGTTGATGTCCAATTTCTTTGCAAATCAGAAAAGGGCCAAGGAATTGGTAGGAGGAAAGAAGGAAGTGTGAATTTGGGAGCTGGAAAGAATAAGATTTGCTTGAAAATCAGTTAAAGAATTGGGCAACTTCTTAATCCTCACCTCTACCATTTGCAATAAAAAGACAAAATTCTCCCCACTCCCTATGCCTGCAAGGGACTGGAAGTTTATTCTCTAGAGAAATTGAACCAGAAAAATCTCAGAGATTAGGAATAAGGGGTCCAGAGGAGGATGAGCTTAGAGTGTTCTATTGATCATAATAGTTAAGTAAAAGTCTGCAAACCAAAAGGTGAGAAACAGCTTTCCTGCCTCTAGTCCTGGCCTTAGATATACCCCTTCCCAGACAGAATATTGGAGATTCATTTTTGGGAGCCAAACAATCCCCAGGAAGACCAGCAGATACATATATTTGGCCTTTCAGATGATCTAGCCATCTTTTCATCTGGTCACCTTAGAGTCAACCTTACAAGTGCATACACCCCATAAAAACACATAAAGCTTCTATTCAACTATTTCGTGTTTTGCTGTAAGAAACATCAATCATTTCAGAAAATCCTATTACAGAGAAGATAAAACCCAAAACAAACAGGAAAAAAGAAATCAGAGGAAGAAGAGGCAATACAGGTAAGAGAAGAAAACATTAAAGAAATTATTATTAATCATCTCAAAAAGATATATGGAGATATTGTAACCACTGCATTTTAAAATGTTAAAAGTAGAACAAAGAATAAGATCTTATGGAAAGTAAAAATAGGATAACTGAAGTTTTAAACATTCAGTTGAAGTGTTGGAAGATGAAATTGAGAAAAATACCAAGAAAATAGAAATAAAAAGACAAGGAGATAAGTGATGGGGTAAAAATTGTAAGAATATTGTCAGATTATTCCAGGTGATTTAACATTCAGCTAGTAAGTGTTTGAGAAAATGAGAACAGAGAAAATAGTGGAGACATTATTAATCAAATAGTATAAAATCATTTCTGAGAACTAAGGGCATTGAATTATCCCTCAAAGTATTCAGCACAATATACAAAAAGATTCACACCAGAGCCACATCATCATGATATTTTGAGAAACCAGAGATAAGGGGAAAATGGTCAAAGCTTCAAGAGGTGAAAAAAAGGAGATCATATAAAATAATTAGTCATAGGAATGGTATCAGATAGCAATAATGAAACCTAGAATGCAATGGGAAAACCCTTTAAAATTGTGAGCAAATATTATTTTCAAACCATACTACTATACCCAGCAAACTTATTCAATTGTCAAGACAGAATAAAGTCAATTTTAGACATGCAATGTGAAGACAAAGCAAGGAGAGATGCAGCCACAAGCCAGGGAATGCTGGCAGCCACCAGAAACTTGAAGGGGCAAGGAACAGATTCCCTGCTACAATCTTCAGGGGCAGTGTGGTCCTGCAAACACCTTGATTTTCTATTTCTGGCCTAAAGAACTGTGAAAGAATAAATTTCTGTTGTAAGAAATTGTTGTCATTCATTAGGCAGACCTAGGAAATTGACATACATAATATGCACAATATTTTCTGTTGACTACCAAAAAAGGATTGACTAATTCTCTCTGGGCCAGCTGTGGGAACTCAGGAAATATTTCACAAAGGTAGTAATGTTCAAAATGAATTTTGAAGAATTTTATGAGTTAAAAGAGTAAATAAGGACATTCAAGAAGAAGCAGAAAAGAGAGAGGGGATATATGTATACATATATAGCTGATTCACTTTGTTATTATACAGCAGAAACTAACACAACATTGTAAAGCAATTATACTCCAATAAAGATGTTAAAAACAGGAAGAAGAAGAAGAAGAAGCACAAATAAAGGCATAGGAAAGTGAAATGTAGTGGTTTCAGGGAACAGAAGGGAGTTCAGTGTCCCTGAGATGGAGACATTGAAAGGAATCCTGATGGATGGGTCTGGAAAGTAAGATGCACATGCCATGAACACCATGCTAGAACCCTTGAGGTTGTCTGATAGACAAAGTTGATTAACCAAGGCTTTCTGGGCTAGGGATGGATGATGGCATATAGTCATATGGGGCCCTGTAGGGACACAACTGGGAACTAGGAAGCCAGTTAATAGAAGTTGGAAGTAGTCTGGCGAAAAGAGAGGATGAATGTGTCCATGGGTATAGAAAAAAGTTCAGGGTGAAGCTTGGTTGAATGTTGGCAGCAAGTGAGAAAACATTCAAGAATGACTTGGAAGATTAATTTCAGGGCCTGTGTGGAGAGAGAGTGATTTCGTAAAGACAGTTTGCATATGTAGGAGAAGGAGTCATTCTTGATGAGACATAAAGTCATCCCTATCATGCAGTGGGGATGGGTAGGACCTGGGAAGCTGAACAGTGGGTATCTCTGCAATTTATCAACTCAGTGACCTTGAGCACTTCACCTTTATGAGCTTCAGCCTCCTTAGCTGCAAATGGGGGTGGGTAGGAAGCAGTATTATTTACTTCACAAGGATGTTGTGAAGATTTAAAGAGATAATGTCTGTGAGAGCACTGTCTAAAGGTTTCTTTTTGAAAACTAGATGGTCAGCTATTTTTATAATAGGCTTCGTTTGGGAAATGATAACCTTCTGGACATGCACATGGCTAGTGCCACATAGATCTGGAACCAGGAGAGATGGCAGAGCTGCAAGTCCAGATTTGGGAGACTTTAGCAGCCAGGCTGGGGGTAAAGAAGTCCTTGGAAATTCTGTAGGGAAGGGAAGGGAAGGGAAGGGAAGGGAAGGGAAGGGAAGGGAAGAGGGTTCTTGCAGAGCCCGAGGGATGCCAGCTCTTTAGGTGTAGTCAGAAAATGAAAGGAAGTGAAGAAAAGCAGCACAATGTGGGAATACAATCAGAGGCTGGTGGAAAAATCTTCAAGAAGGGAGAGGGATGGTCATTGAGTCTTTATAGAGACAGAAGCAAGAGGTCTAAATAGAAGTAGGCAACTGTGATTATGTAACAATGTGTAAGAAATCATTGGATGCCCTCTGTTTCTTTTAGAAGATAGGCTCTGGGGCTCAATTTTTAGTGAAGCTCAATACCACCAATAGACCTGCCCTGAGTGGGACTTGCAAGCCATATGTCCAGCAAGCCCATGACAAAGACCCAGTTTTTTCTCTTTTTGATTGAGGTGTAATTCACATACACAAAATTAACCATTTTTAAATGTACAGTTCAATAGGATTTATTTAGTACACTCACAATGTTGGGTCTAGTTCCAAAACATTTTCATCACTGCCAAAAGAAACCCCATGAAGCAGTCACTCTCATTTCTCCTTCCCCCCAGCACCTGGCAACCACAAATTCACAAATCTGTCTTCTATCTCTATGCATTTATCTAGATGATGTACCCAGAAAAACTGAAAACAGATACTCAAACACATAGTTATGTATAAATGAAGATCTGATTTTGAATGGGCAACTTATAAGGCTCTAGATAATTCACCTTAAAAAGTGAGTCCTATAAAGATAGAGACTGAGTGACCACAATTCCAGTTGAATTTATTAAGCTTGGTTTTTACTGAATCCCATAGTTCAAACTGCTCCCAGTGCCAAAAAAAGAATCAGAGGATGACAATTATTTCTGTAAATTAGCTGAATGAACGTGAAATGTGAGTTCTGGGTTAGCTGTAGCATCACTTTTAAGAAGAGAAGCACAGAATCTAAACTTCATTGTTTTCAGGTTTTCCTTTTACACTTATAATCAGGGAAATTTTGCCCCTAAATGAACACTATCTCCAAATAATCCTCTCTAATTGTAGGCTTAAAATGTCTGGGCAAAACCAAAAATGACTCCCTACCCAAGGTTTAGTAACAGTTAAGGTATTTAAACAGGAGCAGCCTGAAGAATGGTCCTCAGGTTTGATCTTAGTAAACCTTCAATTACTCATCTTCCCAGCTAGACTTTCCCTGGGCAAAGCAAAGGGCAACCAAAGTGCAATAATCGCTCAATGATGACTCAATATAAACAAAAACCTTATAATCTTTCTTTCAAATAGTGTGTGTTGTAGATAGAAAAAAGAAAGTCCCTCTTTGCTGATGAATAAGAGTTTGCCCATCAGGTCTTCTCCAAGTCCAAGTTCCACTGCCTATGTCAAGCTTCTGAAAATGCACATAAAACAAACAAAGCTTTACAAACTTTAGTGGAATAGTATGAAATACTAATTTTACAGGTGCATAAGAGCAAACTGCAATTCCAAATACCAGAATGCCATTAAACATAATGTACTCCATATGCAGGGGCAGTTAATTTAGTATTAAACCAATAAAACATTTACCAATGCCAGCGAAGGTTTTGGTTGTTGACATCAGGCTAGGTGTCCCACAGCCATGCCATCTTTCTGTTTGCAGGCCAATTTTACACAGCTGCTTTCTTCTGGAAATCATGCCTCATTTGCAGGCTTTGCAAGTATGACAAATAGCCTCTCTAAGCCTTAGTGATGGTGGGGAAGCTTGAAAATATTTAGAAGCATTTATTAGCTAGAATATGAAACAAGATTTAGTTCCACTACAGCCTTTGACTGTGTGGAGTCCTCATTATTAGAGGAAGCGCTACCTGCTCTTGTGTGTGTGTCTTTTGCAGGACATTATATAAAATTATCACCCTGAGGGCAATCAGTGCTAAGTTCAAATTGCACTCCATAGAAATTCTAACACCAATCCATAAAATGGACAAAATTAGAATATAATCGACACTTTTAACTCAGTCACCTGGTGACATTGCTGATCTATTCTTGGCTACCATTGTAGGCATAGCAGATGTAAAGACAGAGGTCCTCATTCAAGGAGATTTGAATCACAGGAATTCAGGATTCATAGGAAAAGGTAAAGCAATACAAGAAAAGAAAAGCTAAGGGCTTCCCTGGTGGCGCAGTGGTTGAGAGTCTGCCTGCCGATGCAGGGGACGCAGGTTTGTACCCCGGTTCGGGAGGATGTCACCTGCCATGGAGCAGCTGGGCCTGTGAGCCATGGCCGCTGAGCCTGTGCGTCCGGAGCCTGTGCTCCGCAATGGGAGAGGCCACAACAGTGAGAGGCCCGCGTACGGCAAAAAAAAACAAAACAAAAAAACACAAACAAACAAACAAAAAAAAGAAAAGAAAAGAAAAGCTAAGTGCTAACTGCATTGTTCAAACAAGACTTTAGGTGTACAAAACATACTGGGGCAAAAGGTCAAGGAAGCCTACCCAGAAGCTGGAGTTTGGGATGGGTAATGGAGGAGTGTAAGGCATAGGAAACACAGCACATGGGGGTGGGGTGAGGTGTTCGGTGCACACAAAGATAGCATGTTTTGAGAAAACGTGGACCAGCGTGGCTGAAGTGGAGAATTCACGGAGGTAGGTTGAAGGAGGCAAGTTTGGATAGAGAGAATGTTTCTCATTACAGAGTCTCTAGAATGGGATTATAGATTTTTTTTTTTTTTTTGCTGTAGGAAATGACAGTATGATGAGGGCTTTAGGAACATGAAAGTGACTTAAGAAGAAAAAGTTTTGGGAAATTCCATTATGGTAGCCTCCTGGATTAACTGACATGGAGAGAATTGAAAAAGGCAAAATATGCTTAGAAGATTAAGTAATGAGAGACCTACACTGAGTTGGAATTGGCAATGATAAAAAAGAATGGAATGTTTAGAGGAACATGTTGAAGGAAGTATTTATAGGACCTGAGAACTTACTGGGTGTAGAGAGTGACTGTGGGCAGGTCCAGGCCGATTCTAGGACTTTGAGCCTAGGTAATTTGAAGAACAAAATAAGAAACCCAAAGAGGAAACTGACCTAGGTGAGGAAAAGATGAGATCAGTTTTAGACATGTTGAGAAAATCCATGTGGAGATTTCCAGTAGGACTTCGGGAAAGCAGACTGAAACTTAAAGTAAAAATAGATTTGGGTATTTTTACCCACAGGAGAGGTATTTGCTGAAGCTATGAAACTAGATGAGGTTTCTGAGGAAGACTGCAGAGAGAAAGCTGTAGCATATTAGAGGCAGAACTCCGTTTTGGTTTTTAGATGTTTGTTGGTAGAAGGACAAATGAAGCTGGGAAATAAAAGGGTGAGCCAGGAGCTGGGGGAAACCAAAGGTTTTGCTTCAGAGCATCTAATCAATAGTAATCACTGCATTGAGAACTGAGAAGCCATTGAACTTCCCAAGAAAATACCTCTGGGACACCATTGCTAGAATGGTGGGGAAAGGAACTAGTTTCTGGAGGTTGAGGAATGAGTAGCTGCTTTGATCATGGAATGAATATAAACTTCACTTTTGAGGAGTGAAAGTCAAAGAGAGAAATGACAGGCATTTTATTGTAGTGGAAGCATCAAGGGAAACTGTTTTTGAAATAGGAGACATGAACTTATTTTTAGATAAGGGAGAAAGAAATTTAAAAAAAGAAAATATTGAAGACATTAAATAGGATGGGTATCATCTTAGAAGGTAAAGAATCTAATATTAATAAGTTGAATATAACTTCTACCAAGACAGGAGATAATTAAAAATGATGATTGAAAACTACAGGAAGAAATGGGTATATCCCAATTAACAAGGTTATTTGGAAGAAGGAACTGAGTAGCCATATGAACTAAATTTTCTCAGGAATATAGAAATTATGATTGTCTATTAGCATTAAAAGGTGGTAAAAACTTAATCCCTGGTGAGGTTTAGTATAATCATTTTGGGAGATTTATTTGAACCAGGAGAGACAGTTTCCTCTCTACTGGGATTTGTTAGTAGCTGCCTGGTTCATGCTGTGTTGAGAAAGGTTTTGAGGTTTCATCCAGACTTGGCCTTCAGGATTGCCACGATGAATCATTGATGTCTGCTTTGAACATGGGGTTGGGGAGTGGCAGCTCCAGTGCCGGGAAACAGGAAGACAACCATGAATGTGAAGAGTCCAGTTCCTTGGCAGATTTTGTTTCTTTGGATGACAGAGGGTTGGAAATGAGCAAAGGGGAAAGTTAAGGTGAGGAATACTAGGGTGATGTTATTCAGAGTGTGGACCAGCAGCGTGTGTATCACCTGGGAACTCGTTAGAAATGCATATCCCCAGGCTCCACTCCAGACCCATTGATTCCAACTCTTCATTTGAACAATATCCCAACTGATTCATATGCATGGATTTTGTAAAGGGCATTTCTGGGTCCATACTGAAATGACCAGCTGTGGGGTTCAGGTAGGTAGGCAGAAGAGTTCCTAAAGTCTAGGTTAGTGGTTCTCAAAGTGTGTTCCCCAGACAAGCTGCATCCTTAGCACCTAGGAACTTGTTACAGATGCAAATTCTCTGGCCCCACCTCAGACCTACTGCATCAGAAACTCTGGGATTAGGACACAGGAATCTGTGTTTAACAAGCCCTCCAGGTGATTCCAGGTGCCCTAAAGTTTAAGAACCTACTTTCTAGGTAATCTTGTGCTTAATATGGGTCAAGAAAAGATGGAAGAGATAAATAAAGTTAGTTTAAAAGGTTGGAATCAAGGAGCTTGCTACAAGTTTACGGAACAAAAAATGAAAATAAAGTAAATTCACCAATAATACTATATACTACTAAGAGCTCAACCAAATCAACCAAGAAAGAAGACAGTGGCCGTACACAAAGCAAGCAGTTGTCCAGATGAATTTTCAGCAATTAGTGGGCAAAGCCTTCCCTTGAAGAAGTGCATAGTATGAGAGAAGCTGGCTTATGAGAAAATAAAAGTACCAAACAAGGCCATTTGTGTATAGACACTGAAACTGCAAGGTAAGCAAGGCAGGTCCAGTTTGGGGTGTTTAAAAGGCTAATTGCAAATAATAACGATCCTGTTATCAAAGCAGGACTAGACCTTTAGCAAACTGGCTACCTTTGTGTCAGTTATCGTATATCAAAGTAATATGATTACATTGTTTTAGAAAATCTATTTCAATTCTAATTCTTTCATCTACTACTGGTGAGCCCTTCCTTACTAATCCAGAGATGTTTAAAATGGGGCTGATGGGTGCTGGTATCTTTGGAGTTGACACTATCAAAGAGAGCCAGCTGGTGTCCTCTGCTTCTGCATTGTCCCATGTAGCAGCCCCTAGCCACGTGCAGCTATTTCCATTTCAATTAGTACAATTAAATAACATTAATACTTTTTCAAACAGACCAGCCACATTCCACATACTCAATAGTCACCTGTGCTATGTGGCTGCCATATTGGGCAACAAGGTTTACAAGACATTTCCATCATTACAGAAAGTTCTGTTGGTCAGGCTTTGAGCTTTTGATTCAAGATTCATAATACAATACTATACATAGAGAATCCTAAAGATGCTACCAGAAAACTACTAGAGCTAATCAATGAATTTGGTAAAGTAGCAGGATACAAAATTAATGCACAGAAATCTCTGGCATTCCTATATACTAATGATGAAAAATCTGAAAGTGAAATCAAGAAAACACTCCCATTTACCATTGCAACAAAAAGAATAAAATATCTAGGAATAAACCTACCTAAGGAGACAAAAGACCTGTATGCAGAAAATTATAAGACACTGATGAAAGAAATTAAAGATGATACAAACAGATGGAAGAATCAACATTGTGAAAATGACTATATAATCAACATTGTGAAAATGACTCTACTTCCCAAAGCAATCTATAGATTCAATGCAATCCCTATCAAACTACCACTGGCATTTTTCACAGAACTAGAACAAAAAATTTCACAATTTGTATGGAAACACAAAAGACCCCGAATAGCCAAAGCAATCTTGAGAACAAAAAATGGAGCTGGAGGAATCAGGCTGCCTGACTTCAGACTATACTACAAAGCTACAGTAATCAAGACAGTATGGTACTGGCACAAAAACAGAAAGATAGATCAATGGAATAGGATAGAAAGCCCAGAGATAAACCCATGCACATATGGTCACCTTATCTTTGATAAAGGTGGCAGGAATATACAGTGGAGAAAGGACAGCCTCTTCAATAAGTGGTGCTGGGAAAATTGGACAGGTACATGTAAAAGTATGAGATTAGATCACTCCCTAACACCATACACAAAAATAAGCTCAAAATGGATTAAAGACCTAAATGTAAGGCCAGAAACTATCAAACTCTTAGAGGAAAACATAGGCAGAACACTCTATGACATAAATCACAGCAAGATCCTTCTTGACCCATCTCCTAGAGTAATGGAGATAAAAACAAAAATAAACAAATGGGACCTAATGAAACTTCAAAGCTTTTGCACAGCAAAGGAAACCATAAACAAGACCAAAAGACAGCCCTCAGAATGGGAGAAAATATTTGCAAATGAATCAACTGACAAAGGATTAATCTCTAAAATTTACAGGCAGCTCATGCAGCTCAATAACAAAAAAATAAACAACCCAATCCAAAAATGGGCAGAAGACCTAAATAGACATTTCTCCAAAGAAGATATACAGACTGCCAACAAACACATGAAAGAATGCTCAACATCATTAATCATTAGAGAAATGCAAATCAAAACTACAATGAGATATCATCTCACACCAGTCAGAATGGCCATCATCAAAAAATCTAGAAACAATAAATGCTGGAGAGGGTGTGGAGAAAAGGGAACACTCTTGCACTGCTGGTGGGAATGTGAATTGGTTCAGCCACTATGGAGAACAGTATGGAGGTTCCTTAAAAAACTACAAATAGAACTACCATATGACCCAGCAATCCCACTACTAGGTATATACCCTGAGGAAACCAGAATTCAGAAAGAGTCATGTACCAAAATGTTCATTGCAGCTCTATTTACAATAGCCCGGAGATGGAAACAACCTAAGTGCCCGTCGTCGGATGAATGGATAAAGAAGATGTGGCACATATATACAATGGAATATTACTCAGCCATAAAAAGAAACGAAATTGAGCTATTTGTAATGAGGTGGATAGATCTAGAGTCTGTCATACAGAGTGAAGTAAGTCAGAAAGAGAAGGACAAATACCGTATGCTAACACATATATATGGAATTTAAGAAAAAAAAAATGTTATGAAGAACCTAGGGGTAAAACAGGAATAAAGACAGAGACCTACTGGAGAACAGACTTGAGGATATGGGGAGGGGGAAGGGTGAGGTGTGTTAGGGCGAGAGAGAGACATGGACATATATATACCTGGAGGGGTGGCATAGGGAGGGTGGGAGGGAGGGAGACAAAGAGGGAAGAGATATGGGAACATATGTATATGTATAACTGATTCACTCTGTTATAAAGCAGAATCTAACACACCATTGTAAAGCAATTATACCCCAATAAAGATGTTAAAAAAAAAAAAAAGATTCATAATACAGCCTGTTTCAGAATCCGGCTTTCCAAGGAGGTGCTTTTCACTGGGGCTAAAAGCAGATCACAGAAGGGAAAAGGGTGGGATTGGGGGCTAAAACTCTAGCTATCTCCACTTGCTCTGAATACGTAAATGCTTTCTAGTTTTAACCCCAACTACTAGAATGTGGAGACCTTCCTAACGGAGCAAGAGATGACAGTTTTTTTTTTCCTTTATTTTTGTCATGGCAGAGGGAGGCAAAAAAATCACCAGGACTAGATGATTTTGGCTAACATCCCAGCACTCTTTTCATAATTTTATTTGCACAGTTTTGTTCCATTTTGTTTTTGTCAATGCCTGTCATCAAGAAGATGGTGTACTTACTTTTGTTTGTCTATCTGCCTACCTGTCTATCTTTCTATCTATCTATCTATCTATCTATCATCTACATCTTTTGCTGGAGCGCTAACAAGACAAATGAATTATAAGCAGTGACCCTGGTGAGTAGCCAGCAGAGGCTGGTGCCTGGCTGATGTTGGCTTTTCAGGTTTGATTTGAGGCCCTTGGAAAATTTCAGTTATTTTTAACTTGCCTTTCTTGAAAGCAGGCTAGAAAGAGAACAGTATTCACCCACTGTTGCTACATAAATCTCTTTTGGGGGGGTTGTTTGGTACCTTTCCTTTGAGTGAGGTAAATATGCCAGAAAAGGGGAGTGGGAAAGACAAGAAATTATTGATTTGAAGCTAAAAACAGTGCCACCACCTTGAGCTAAGGGAGTCAGAGCTTAGGTGAAGAAATTTGAATTAACAGGAATGTCTCTGGAAATATTCCTGCCTCCTGGTAAGATAGAGATACAAACCTCAGGGCTCAAACCTGTAAATCTAATGTTCTGAATTTATAATAAGAATGCACTTGATATCTATAGACATATTTTTTTTTAGCCATAACAATGCCACATTTATAATACAGAGATATTGAGCTGTGAATAATCTGAAGTTATTCAGATTGCAAATTTATATATATATATATATATATATATATATATATATGGATGGATAGATGGATAGATAGATAGATAGATAGATAGATATCAAGGAAGTCTAAGATTAGAAGAAGGATGTTGCCTTTGGAGGACTCTGAGCTGCCCATGAAGTTTAAGTCAGGGGTTTACGGCAGCATTTCTTGTTTATCCTTCAGTGCTCTTCCCTTTGGGCAAACCTCTGTGCTCGCTCTTTCCTATGTTCCCTGGAATAATTTTTTTCTCACCCTTGTCCTGGGAAGATAAAGTTCTAAACCTTTCTGATGAGACTTCCAGCATCTTCTCTATGAATCACTGTGAAGAGCTAAGAGGTTTTTTCTGGGCAATTAGCCACATATAATTTTCCAAATTGCATGTTTAGCTCTGACGTGTGTCTCTCCAAAGTTGGTACACTATTTGTTTATTTGGTTCTGGACTCAGGGTAGAAAGGAGTCTGTCCTGATGCAGGTGACCCCTGTGAGTCACGTTGTGACCAAATGTAGCCCAGAGAGATGCTGCTTCACCGGGCAGGTCTTGCCCGGGCACTTTTCAAAACTTTATGAGAAATGGAAAGCTAGCTTTCTTCCTTTCTTTTTAATTCTCATCATTACTCTTTTCTTTAAAATATAAATGTGAAATTGACACTGGACAAAGACTTTTTTAATGACATCCTCTCCAGTTTCATGCCTTTACTAACATCAGTTGGTTTCAAGTCAGAGCCAGTGTAAGGCCATGCATGGGCAGAGTTCTTTTGAAGCTTGTTTGGCTCAGAATTTCTAGCCTCCATTTGGAGCACACTTGAATAAAACTTAATCCTGCTACCTAGAAAAATCTGGTCAGAGTCTGGGAAGCCCATTAAGCTTCTCTCTCTTTCTTCTAATTAAACATTTACTTAGTTTTTATTTTTCAGTGTCCTGATCCTCCTGGTGACAATGGCTTCATCAAAGATTAATTAGATAAACTAATCCATGCTGATGTGGTAGGCAACTAACCTCTTAACTCCTGCCCCATAAATCTTAACTCAGTTCACACATCCATTTTTCAAAGAACCCTTAGGATTACCAGCAAGAGCAGGAGTCCCACCTAGCAGGTCATGGGGGGAGACAGGAGTGATGGTCAGGGAGTTCACCATTCTTTGCCAGGGAAATCTTACTGGTGGCTGCCTCCCTTACCCCAAGGCATCCAGGGACATCAGGAAGAGTTCATACCTGCTTGAGTGACTAACTGAAGATGGGGAAGGGAAATCAAGAGAACTTGATTTTTAGCCAATTAAAGATAACCCACATATTTTAGGGAAAAAAAAATCACATTTGTCCAAATTTGCTCTTCACCCCATTAAAAATATCCAATCTCTCATCATTCAGACCCAAAACTTCTCAGTCATTTTTAGTTCTACCACCTCTATATAACACTGCAATGTTAGGTTCTTTAGACTGTACATCTGGTGATACCCTTTTTAAAAAATGATTCCCTTCATCATATTCTTTTAAAGTCCAAATTCCTTGGCGTGATGGATAAGCATGCTTAATGCCATATCTCAAATACTCTTCTCAATCTTTCTTCTCTTTGTGCCTGTTGTGTATGCCCCTCACACACCCTCTTCCAAGAAGAGCTTTCTGAACTTGTCCTTTCAGGGCTGAATTTACTGACTTTTTTCTCTCTTTCAGGAACACCTTCACCCTCTCTGCCTCCTGAGTCCTACCCCTCATTTAAGGTTCAGTTTAAATTTCATTTCCTTCATGAAGCTTTTTCCCAATCCCTGCGGCTAGAAATCTTCCCTCTCTCATTTACTTATATCATTTGTTTAATTTTGCCTTTCACTGAATTTTTACCAAGCTGACAGCTTACTTACTCCATTATCTATTAGGAAAGAAATTAAGTCTGGTTTGTTTTCATTTCTACATGGTGTATCTAGACACACTGCATATGGCATCTTTAAAAAAATATTTATTGAATTCAGTTCATCCAACAATTTTTTGTTGAACACCTATAGCACGTCTTTCTATGTGACACATCAAATCACAACATTGCATCACAAAGAAAAAGATGAAAGAACAAGGGCTAGGTTTAGAAATCCGTGGTTGTAAGAATCCTAAAACAAAATAGGTCCGGTAGAGTATGCATCAGGTGACAAATGATATAGGTTATTGAGTGGTGTCCCCACTATGGGGCCCTGGGCATGGCTCTTGTTATCCACACCACAGCTTCATTTCCCTGTATGTTACCCTAGAGTTCTCCTTATGGACCCAGCCATACATTTCTCATGACTAGCTGCAAACTAGCCATGGCTGAATGGTGCTGTGAGAAGCAGCTAAACTAAATGCAGAAACAGAGGCACCTCTGGTGTCTAATTCTTGTATTATTGCTTCCATCTGGGTCTAAACACAGCAACAGAGTTTTTTGTTTGTCTCTTTTTTTTTTTTTTTTTGGCGGTACGCGGTCCCTCACCGTTGTGGCCTCTCCCGCTGCGGAGCAACAGGCTCCGGACGCGCAGGCTCAGTGGCCATGGCTCACGGGCACAGCCACTCCGCGGCATGTGGGATCCTCCTGGACCGGGGCACGAACCCGTGTCCCCTGCATTGGCAGGCAGACTCTCAACCACTGCGCCACCAGGGAAACCCTGTTTGTCTCTTTTTAATAACTGGAAGTTTGTACATTTTGATCTCCTTCACCCATTTTGCCTGTTCATATTGTGGACTACATTGGTCTCCAAATGTATGATGAAACAGCCTTGTATACCTAGAGTAAATTCCACTTGGTCACAAAGTACAATTCTTTTTATACATTTTTGGGTTTAATTTGCTGATATTTTGTTGAGGATTTTTGCTATATTCGTGAAGGCTACTGGTCTGTAGTTTTTTTTGTTTTGCTTGGCTTTTGTTTTTCTTATTGTTTTTGTCCAGTTTTGATATCAATTTTGTTCATAATGTCTTATAAAAAGACTTGGAAAATATTTCTTCTTTTATTTTCTGGAAGGTATTATATAAATTTGATGTTAATTCTTTAAATGGTAACATTCTCCAGTAAAATCACATGAGTCTGAAGATTTTCTTCAGGAGCTTTTCAATAAGAAATTTAATTTCTTTAGTGGTTATAATACTATTGAAAATATCTACTTTGTTTTTGTTAAGCTTTGGTATTAGTGTTTTATGAGGAATTGATCAATTTCTTCTAAGGTATCAAATTTATGAGAGTAAAGTTCCATATAATATTCTCTTATTATCCTTTTAATAACTACAGGATCACTATAGGATCTATAGTTGTATTCCCTATTTCATCCCTGATATGGGTAGTGTGTATTTTCTCTCATTTTATTTCTGGCAGTCTTCCTAAAGGTTTATCAATTTTTAAATATTTTTGAAGAACCATTTTTGTTTCATCTTTTCTATAATTGTCCCTATTTTCAATTTCATTAATTTTTATTCTTACCTTTATTACTTCTTTCCTTATGCGTGCTTTGGGTATATTTTTATCATCTCTTTCTAGGTTCTTGATGTGGAAACTTAATGATTTGAGATCTTTTTTCTTTCCTTATGAAAGCATTTAGTGCTATAAATTTGCCTCACAACACTGTACTAGGAGTATCTCACATTTTTATATATTTTATTTTCATGTTAACTCAGTTCTATATATTTTTAATTTCCTTTGAAACTTCCTCCTTGACCCATGGATTATTTAGAAGTATGTTATTTAATATCTAAGTATTTATAGACTTTTTCTGTTGTCATTCTATTATTTCTAGTTTTATTCCATTATCTTACAACATATTCTTTATGATTTCAATTTCTTTTAACTTGTTGAGGAGTAATTTATTACTTGGGATATGAACTATCTTGGTGAATATTCTATCTGTGCTTGAAAAAAATATATAGTATGCTGTTGGGTAGATTGTGCCCTGTATTTCACTTAGATTCTATTATTCATTTCTTCCACACCCTTACTGATTTTTGTATAATAGTTCTACCAGTTTCAGCTATATCAGTTTTTGCTTCATGTATTTTGAAACGCTGTTATTTGGTGGGTTCACATTTGGGATTGTTTTTTCTTCCTAGTGTATTGATTCTTCTATCATTATGTAATGTCCTTTTGTGTCATTAGTAATTTTCTTTGGTCTAAAGTAAAATTCATCTCCTCCTACTTTAAAAAAATATTAGTATTTTCATGGCATATCTTTTTCCATCCTTTTACTAAAATCTAACTATGTCATCATTTTTGAAGTGAGTTTTTTTTAGACATTATGTTGTTGGATCATGATTTTTTTAAATCCACTCTGCCAATCTCTGCCTTTTAATTGGTTTTAAGACTATTTACATTTAAGGTAATTATTGATATGTTAAATCTCAAGCCTGACACTTTTTTTTCCCCATTTGTTTCTTCTGTTTCTTGTTCCTCTGCCTCACATTTCTTGCCTTCCTAAGGGTTACTTAAGCATTTCATTTTGATTTATTTATGGTGTTTTGAGTTTGGCTGTATCTCTTTGAGTAGTTTTGTTACTGACCTGGGTTCTTGGACTCTTTAAGCAACAGAAATTCATAAGAGGACAGATGAGAAATTCAGGCAAGGCTTTATTTATTGGTACTCACGCTGCAGCATGACGGAGGGAGAACAAGTAACAGATGCCCTTTCTCACTCCCAGAGGTGGAGGCGTGAAGTGGTCTCTTAAATGGGATAAAGGCGGAGGCAGATCAATGGGTGAGGCTGGAGGGGAGGCTTGGGTGGTCTGCCCACCCCCTTTGTGGTGCTCTGTGTAGGGATCGTGTGCAGTTTTTGCTCCTGGCACCTCAGAAGTGGCAGTTGGGTTTTGGCCTTTTTATATCTTATTGCTCATAATTTGCTCCAACTGGGCACGCATGCAGTTATTTTTAGCCCCTTATAGTTTCTTTGTATTTTGTTGCTTATGGAGACATTTGTCCAGGTGCAAGCATTCTAGTAAAGGATCCCAAGTCCTAGGTCCCAGCCTATCTAGTTTTCTTAGTGATGTTCTGGGAACTACAACATATGTGACTTAACCAAAATCTACTGATATCAACATTTTACCACTTAAAGTGAAGTTTGGAAAACTTTCTTGCATTTCCTTTTCTATTCTCAATATTGTCTTGAGTATCAAATGATATTACAAACTTTGATTCAATTATCAGATATCATTTGTAAAAGTCATAAACAGGAGTGTACTCTACATGCCCATGCCTCCACTCTTTCTGTACTTCTTTGTTCCTTCTTCATCTCCAAGATTCCTTCTTTCATGCTTGCCTTTCTTCTGGAAAAACTTCTGTTATCAATCTTTAAGGATACAGCCTGCTAGTGACAAATTATTTTAGTTTTCCTTCACCTGAGAATGTTTTTATTTTCTCTTCATTTCTGAAAACAAAATAAAGTTTCACTGGGTATAGCATTTGTGGTTAATAGTTTTTTCCTTTAGCACTTGAAAAATGTTACATCACTTCCTTCTGGACTCCATGATTTCATGTAAGAAATTTGTCATTCAACTTGGTGTTTCTACAGGTAATACACCATTTCTCTCTGGATGCTTTCAAGATCTTTTACTTTCTCTTAATTTTCACAAGTTAAATTGTTTTGTCTTGGTGTGGATTTCTTAGGTTTTATCTTCTTTGGTGAGTCACTCACCTTCCTAAATCTATACATGTGTCTTTCATCAAATTTGGAAATTTTCAGCCTTTGTTTCTTCAAATGCCCTTTTAGCCCCACTTTCATTCCCTTCTCATTTTGCAGCTCTGATGATATGAATGTTGTTTCATTTTTGTTTTACCACAGGTCCCTGATATTCTGTTCTTTTTTTTTGAGGGGGGAGGGAGGTCTAGCTCTTTTCTCTGTTTTTTGGATTGGGTAAATTTTATTGATTTTTCCTCATGTTCATAGATTCTGTCTTCTTCCGTCTTCTCTCCTACTGAACCAATCCAGCCAGTTGTTGCTGTTGATGTATCTTCAATTACTGTGCTTTTCAGTTCTATAAGTTCCACTGCTTTTTGTTTGTTTTTTTAACTTCTTTTCTTTGTTGACATTTTTTTTTGCTTTGTTTTAAGAGAATTTGTAAGTGCTTGTTGAAGCATTTTTATGACAGCATATCAGATAATCCCAACATGTGCTTCATCTCAGTGTTGGCATCTGTTGGTTGTCTTTTCTAATTTAAGTTGTGATTTTTCTGTTTCTTGGTATGACAGATGAAATTTGCATTGTGATCTGGATATTTTGGCTGTTATGTTTGGAGAATTTGGGCCCTATTTACATATTTTATTTTAGTAGGCAGTCATCTTCTTTAGGTTTAGCATATAGGTCCACCTACTTTTGTGGGTTGTGGTTGCAATGATAATTTAATTTCCAGAGTCTTTGCAATCCTATTTTGGCTTGCTTGGTTTATCTGGTGCTTCTGGGGAACTGTCCCTTCTGGTACCTCAGGGTTATCCCCAGGCCAGGACACCTGGTCCCCTAGGTATGGAAAAGAAATTAAGCCTGAGGGACCAAGAGGTTTCCTGGTCAGGCACTTGTGAGACCTTCCTTACTGCTAATATCCAGTTACCCCATTGTCTCCCTGAGGGGCAGGGGACTCTCAGGCCCATGAGACAAATGTGTTATCCAGCTAGACCACTTGTGGTTAGATTCTCTTTGCTAGTAAGGCACCTGACCTCCCAATGTCTCTGGATGAATGAGGTGAGTCTCAAGGGAAAAAGAGGCTTCCCAGACCAGGTGCTTGATGTACTGAGATACTCTTGTGCTGGTACCCTCCCTGTAGGGGACTGGGCTCTCCAGTCCAGTGGAGAAAGAGCATGGTTCCTGGGCCAGGCCATTAGTTTTGAGCAGGGCTTTCTTTGTACTTTTCTTACCAGTGGTGTTGGGCTTACATCATTTTATTGGAGGGCTTCCTGTTCAATTTGGTGGAGGAATGATTCTATGTGGGGGGACCTTCTGTTATTAGGTTGGGGGTCGAGAAATAGTGGACTTTGGTTGCCTTCTTCTCTTGGGTCAGTGGGGCAGGTATACCTAAAAGATGCCTTGCTGTTGTGCTGTCCCTTTGGTGATGGGGTTTCTCACCGGTCTTCCCTCCTCATTTCACCTCTCAGTGCTCTCCTTATGTGTTGCCTTGCATTATTTTCAGGGTTTATACCTGTATTTAGCAGGGAGGAACAGGTAGAAACAAGTCTATCTCCTTTTGTCCAGACCAGAACAGTCTCAGTATTTGCTGTAATATCTTAAGTAAAATACAAAAGTATTCCTTGCCCAAATAATCTATATGGTTTTTTATTGCTTTATATTAGAAGTTTCTTTCTAATTTTTCTTTAGATAGGGTCACTTCTAAATGAAAATTTGTGACAAACAAGATTGAAACTCTTTTGAATACTCATCAATTTTATACAGCCAATGCATATCCACTTTTCTCCCAATTGACACAGCAGTTATGATATCACTTTGAAAAGAGGGAAATGGCAGAGAAAAAAAATTCCCAGTAATGGTCTCCTTCCTTTTTCTTCTCCAAGCTGAAAATGTGTAGATGATGTTCCTCACAGTCTACGTGGACTGAAAGGCAAGCTTCCAGCCACACTGACAAAGCTCACAATCAACTACAAATGGTCCTCTCATTTTGATCCCTTCTTTGTTACAGTTTCTCTCTTCTCCATTTCCTGATCCTCCTAATCTTAGTACAGCAGTTTCTTATCAGGAAGAGCTTGCTTCAGGAGAAAGGATGCAGACAGAGCCTTGAGTGTCAGCTGAGAACTGGCTCAAGCCAGCTGTGTGGACGTCAGCTTGCTGTAAGACAAAAGGCCCTGCAGGTGAGGAAATGCCATGAACTTTACAGTTCAACTTTATAGGACAGAGTTGAAGTTCTCCTTCTTTATAGATCACACAGTCAAAGGTCTGATTTGTTTGTTTGTTTAAGTACTAAGAACTTAAAGGAAAGTTTAAATCATTGTTACCATGCCTTTGTGCTGTAATCAAAATGGCCTTTTTCCTCCTGCCACCTTTATTTATTTCTTAAATTTATTGAATATTTATTTATTCTTTTTCAGATTCTTTTCCATTATAGGTTATTACAAGATATTGAATATAGTTCCCTGTCTTATACAGTAGGTCCTTGTTTTTTATCTATTTTATATGTAGTGCTGTGTATATCTTAATCCCAAACTCCTAATTTATCCCTCCCTGCCCTTTTCCCTTTGGTAACCATAAGTTTGTTTTTCATGTCTGTGAGTCTGTTTCCGTTTTGCAAATAAGTTCATTTGCATCATTTTTTTTAGATTCCACAAATAAGTGACATCATATGATATTTGTCTTTCTCTGTCTGACTTACTTCACTTAGTATGATAATCTCTAGGTCCATCCATGTTGCTGCAAATGCTGACCACCTTTAGATAACTAATGTTCATTGAGCACCTATCATTTATCAACCAGAATTCTAACCACTACTCTACTATGCAGTGTAGGTCTGCCCATAATAACAATGGTGGTGGCAGAAATCATAATGATATTGTGCTAATAATAGCCAGTGTTTATTCAGCACTTATACTATTGTAAATAATTGCTTTTTTATGAATAAACTCATCTCATCTGCCTAACAATGCTAAGAGGTGGTAAATACTATTATACCTATTTTACAAATTAGGAAACTGAGGCAGTGATATTAAGTTGACCAAGGTCACACAGCTGGTAGGCAGAAGGGCTGGGATTCAAACTTGGGCAGTGTGATACCAGAACACGCTCTCTCTTGGTCATTAC
Source organism: Lipotes vexillifer (assembly GCF_000442215.2). Classification (NCBI taxonomy): domain Eukaryota; kingdom Metazoa; phylum Chordata; class Mammalia; order Artiodactyla; family Lipotidae; genus Lipotes; species Lipotes vexillifer. Next base: position 54,945 of record NW_006796981.1, on the reverse strand, counting down.
TCTTCTGTAAAATAAAGGAGTCTTACCACACAACAACCACAGCAATAACAGTACAACAACAACACAGAAATAACTATGGCAACACTAGAAAGGACAATTAACTGAGTGCTTATTGTGGTTCAAAATTTGTGCCATGTGTTTGGCGTGCATTTCTGCATATAAACTTCATCACAGCCTATACAGGAAGAACTATTCTTATCCTTACTTTATAGTGCTGCAGAGATGTCACGTGACTTGCTGAATATCATTACTACTAACAAGTGGTGGAATCAAGATGGAGGTCTAGGCATTGTGCTTTTCTATGAGTTGGCAAAGCAAAATAAAACTGAACCTCTAAAATAATTATTTACTATTTGTGGAACTTTTGCCATAATTGAAATATGTTTATTTTAAACCTCTACTTAGGAATATATTCCTAAAGATTGAAGGATCATTACCTCCTGAGCCATTTATCCAAAATTAGGACCATGGAAACAGAAGGCGGCTCCTTATAAGATAATCAGAGATAGAGGTTGGTAGACTGCACTGAGCTTGTCTTTCCCCAGATGCAAGATGGATTTGTTAGACTGTCAACTTAATGGAAGTTTGACACTTACAGTAACCTGCCTCTGAACCTCGATCAAACCTTTAGAAAACCTTAGACAGCAATTTTACTTTTAGGGTGCATTTTTCTTTATAAGTGATTTATTTAAACTGGATTGCTTTTTCACTGGGGATTTTAAAAAGAAAAAGAAAACTGACGTAAATGATAGCACTATATCCACAAATACATACTTTCAAATCTTTCTATTCTAATTTCCAGAGAAAAACAGAGGCCTAAGATAATTAACAGAAAACATCGTTCTATCATTCAAAGACAACACAGTTAATGATCTGCTGAAGTGATTCACCTTTGCTCTTGAACCCCAAAGAGAACATTTTTAAATGAACTTTTCTAAAATTGCAAGTTTTGAAGACCTGTTTGTAAGTTTATATTTTATAAACAGAATGTTTGTCTGACTGAAGAAATATGCAGTTGAGACTTCAACGCAGCAGTTTTTCTGTTAGATATGACATAGTTCACAAGCAGTATTTAGGTATTCAGACTTAATTATATGCACCAATCCAAACATGAAACTTCTTCTTCCTTTTTGAGATTTGGTTTAAAGTTATGATAAAATTAGCTAATTTTTAAAATTTTGGTGCCTTTCAATCATACAGTGAATTTTGATTATGTGTCACACTTTTAAAAGTTGCTTTTAATCACATCTACCTAATCTATTCCTAAAAGAGATTTATATTTCAATTTCAAAAGAACAATAATAATAGCCTGGAATGAATGGGGACATTTCATCATGTGATTCTTTAAAATCTCATGAGTAGGGGATCAAACTTTTAGTGACTAGTCTGTAATGGAAAATTTATAAAAGGTCTTTAAACTCTAGGCTTTCCATGGAACTGCTTGCTCTTTGCTCAGCAAATATTTATGGTGTTCCTACTATGTGTAAAACACTGGGAGGCTTTCAAGGTGAATGAATCAGACAGGATCTAATCTCACAACCTGGTTAAAGAGAAGAGGCAATAAAGTGCATTCACAAGCAAATGTATTAGAGAGAGGAATGTGATAAATCCCATCGGAAAGATACAGATAAAATACTAACTAGGAGTCTTGAGAAGGGAGATCAGCCTTGGTGACTAGAGCAGAATTCCATCGAGAAGCAGATATTAGAACTAGGGCTTAAGAATGGCCTGGATTTCATGAAGTAGAGATGCATTTCAGGTGGAGGTATTTGGAATTGAAGTCCCAGCACAGGGGAGGGAAAAGACAAATTGTATTTGGGAAGGAAAGTGTCATCAATCTAGACTAGAGAGTCGGGTAAAAAGAGGTGATAATAGAGAATTGGGGGGTGGGAAAGAGTAGTTAAAGGCTTTGAAGCTTTGTCTGTAGGCAATGGAGAACTACTGGAGTGTCAGATCTCAAGACTGGCATATCTCAACCATGATTTCCGAAGAATGGTTTTCTAAGAGAATCTCAGAGAGAATGAGAGCTGGAGAGATTAGAGATGATGAGACCAGTTAAATGGCTATTAACAATGGAGTGATGGCCCTGGGAACAGGATGTGAAGGGCAGCTATAGGTGATATGGCAAAAAGAAGTATAACTACAACTTGGCAAAATATTTGTTGGTGTGTGTATTGGTGCTGGTTAGGGGAGGGCAGACTTAGGGAGATGGATAGCACTCCCTGGGTGAGAGCTTGTTGTGGTGCAAGGAAAGATGGTGATTTAGATTATAGTGGTGATTAGATTAGATTTAGATTATAGTGGTGTTGAATTTGAACTGATGGGAAATAGGGATGTTGAGGAACTAGATGTGTAGAAAGAGAATTGAAGAGACCAAATCTGATTAGAAATAGAGGCTTAGATACCTCAGCTCTCAGACCACAAGTTATGCAGGTGACTGATTAAATTTAAGTGTATTTCCAATTAGGGCTAAATGTATATTTCAGAACCTGCCTATGAAAAGAACATTAGCACTCCAATTAGAAAGCAGAGAGCCATAACTACAATTTGTATTATACCAACTGCAAGAATGAAGCCCCAAATTACATATACCATATAGGATCATTGATGAAATCAAATGAGCCTTGGACTCTCATTCTTAGTATGTATGAATGGATATATTGTTAGTCTCCCCTGAAAATCTGGCATGTTTTTTCATGGATTGAAACAAAGCCATTAGCTCTTACACACTCCTACTTCTTACTTGCTTCCATCTACCTCCTTTGCATTTACTTGTTTGTTGAGAGTCTTTATTTACAGACTTTTTTTTTTTATTTACAGAGTTTATTTTAGAGACTTCATTTTTAGAGCAGTTTTAAGCTTTCAGCAAAATTGAGGGGAAGGTAGAGAGATTTCCCATATGCTACCCGCCCCCACACATGCACAGCTTCCTCCCTCCAACATCACTCACCAGAATGACCTTTTTTTTTTTTTTTTTTTTAACTGAAGATGACCGTACATTGACACATCATAATCACCCAAAGTCTACAGTTTTTCTTAGGATTCATTCTTGTTGTTGTATATTCTCTGGGTTTGGAGAATGTATAATGATATATACTCATCATTATAATATCATACAGAGTATTTTCATAGTCCTAAAATTCTCTGTTCTCTGCCTATTCATCTCTCCCCCTACATCCCAACCATGGCAACCACTAATCTTTTTACTGTCTCCATAGTTTTGCCTTTTCTGGAACATAGTATAGTTAGAATCAAAGTATAACCTTTTCAGATTAGCTTGTTTCACTTAATAATATACATTTATGTTTCAGTATTTATTCACTTAGGAAATTAACAACATATTTGAATTCTAGTCCATGTCACTCTTGATACTAGGGATATTTACATACTCTTTTCTTAAACTATAAATAATCTTATGTTGAATTTAGTAAAATAGAAGTATAATATTTTTAATATTTAAAAAGTAAATTGTTTTTAAAATTTGCTTTAGTAGGACAAATTTTCAACACAATATCCTTTTATTTGCAGACATAAATGAAAACTGACTTTGTAACTTTGAAAAGTGTTTTACAAAAAAAAGATAGATTTTTGGCAACCTCAGGTAAACAGTGATACACTAACTTTTTAATGTAAGCCTTATCAATTTGGTCTCAAATGGATAAAGTTGTTTTTTTTTTTTTTTTTCCTATCACAGAATTAGATTTCAGGATTTCTAACCACTCCCCTCAAGTTTACCCCCATGCCATTCCTTCTTTTTTCCTTCCCATTATATCAGGTTTCCACTTTGTGATCTGTGTACCCATGGTTGTTTAAGAAGCAGTCCACACCTCTAGCTCATAAACGTCACTTCCTCTGTCTCCTGATTTATTCAAATGGCTGATACTTGAGCCCATTGGATTGTTTACACTAACAGCGTGGAGTCAAGAGTACTCATTACCTCCACCTCAAGCTATCCATAGGTCAGCAGCATGAGGCAAGACGCTTCATATTTCATTACTTCAAGACCAGATCTCCTTACTTAATCCTTTACTTCCCAAGCTTTATGCTTTTGGCCCTCATTCACCCACTTTGTTGAATCGATCGAAATCAAAAGGATGTTTCTTTTTCCTTCCAGATCACTATATTCACTTCCATGTTCTCTCATCATGGAAATAACAAATTGTCATTGATTTATTGTTTAACTAACTCTGAAAATCTGTGTGCTTTCCTACTGCAAAGAGAGAGTCACCAATCATCCATGTCTTTGACAGGTGGAAAAATGTATTGAGTACAAGTTGGATGGAATCATTTTTCTAATTTAAAGACAAAATAGCTTTTATTTGCAGACTAAGTAGATATGAAAGCCAAAGCCAAATGGTAGTCTGCATCACATTATCAGCTGATGATACTCTCCACATGACAGATGACTTTTTAAGTTAAAAAATAACATTAAACTCTATTTAACTCAGATAACTGATTATCATGAAAAAAGGTTTCTTAGGCCATTTATTTTCAATCAATAGACTTTTTCTTCTCACTGGCCAATAATGTCTATCATTACTCATTTTGGCTTTGGAAATGTTTCTCTTAAATTTCATCTGCTCCAAGTCAAAGAGTTCCTGAACTACAGAGGTCTTATGATAGAAACTATCAATGGTGTTACAAGTAGAGTTTGCATTCTAGTTCATCACTGGTACGCTTTGCCCTTGGGGTAGAAGCACAGCTTGCTGTATGGAGGTTTTCCTAACTGTTCCAAAGAATTCAGTCCTTCTTGGAGGCCATTTCTACCCCCAGACATGCCAGTCCCTACCAGTGGTTCCCGCCACATAGGATCTATCAGTTGACCTGCTGGCATGATCTTGGACTCTTAGGGTTTTTCCTAATTCCTGATTTCCTGCCAAGGATGTGCTGGTCTTTTATGCTCCAGTCCAATGTCTCATGTAGGAACAGGACTGATTGCTTTTCAGAGATTAAGGCTGAAGAGAGATCAAGTCTCAGAATTTACCCATGAAGAGTTCACTTAGGGTAGGCCAAGTGGAAGGTCAACTCTTGATATGTTACTTAGAAGGGTTGTGTCCTCCTGGTCTTGCCCTTGTTCTCCTGTCTCATTTATGATTCAAAATAAATAATAAAAAAGTAGTTTCTATCTCGCTCATCCTTACACCCCTCCCCACCTGAGTGGATGGTAAATGAGAGATGAAAGAGTGAGCATCATTGGGGATACACAGCCTCACGTGTGTCGTGGGTGGTTCTTGTAGGAAAACTTGACATTGTTAATTCAGAGAATTACAGCTACCTTTGTTGAGTCCCTGAAATGCATCTATTCAGGTACTTGTCACATTACAGGAAGGGCTTACATGTCTGCACACCCACCATCCTACACACACACACACACACACTTTTAAACACTTATTCCTTTTTAAAATCCTGTTGTCTGTCTAGTACTGGCATCATGGTATGTGCTTTACAAATATTTGTTGAATAAATAAAAGCATGAATGCATAACATTGTAAAGATGTCTCAGCTACTTCTAGGCTGGTTGATTGGTTTTCAAAATGTTGTTGATGCACAGAAATGGAATAGACTTAGGGACCAGGGCTAAAGAGCCAAAACCTTGCCAAGGGCTTACTTTCACTACATGACTCAGACTCTTCTTATATATTTTGAAGGTGTAACCCATCTCATACATTCAAAAGATTCTAATTTTAAATGTGTAACAGTTGGGCTTTGAAAGATTTTCAATTACCTGAGCTAACTAGGAATACAAAAGAGGTTAGAAGGGTCATTGTAAATTTCCCTGACTCTAATATCTGGTAAGAGATTGGCTTTCCATTAACTTTTTTTTTTTTAATTAAAGAATGAGTAAAACAGAATTCAAGGGCTAATGAACAAGGTAATGAGAACAAACCATTTTCAAACACATTCACATACTTCGAAGCACCACTTTACATGTTAGAATAATTAGTAACTACTCTTACTTAAACTAGGATAATTACTAGGCAATTTATTTTTTTTTTGGTTTTTGGTTTAGTTATTAGTAGTACTTGAAAAAATAACAAAACTGCATTTACAAAAGTTTCCATCCTTTAGCCTGTTCATTACTTCAGAACACTTCCTGTGTCAGGTAATGTGAACTAGTGAGTTTGGGCTAGAACAGGTACAGAGGTGGCACTCAGTGGGACATCGTAGGCTGTTCTTCAGCTGATCCAGTCTAATCTTTTAAGGATGCTTTCCTTTCCTATGTCTTGGTCTCATGTTTGATATAAACAAAATTGTTGCCACTACCTTGCTAAGATCAAGAGATTTCTGAGGCTCATTCCTCAGCTCTAGTTCTAAGCACTTGCATTCATGTCTAGCTGATCTACTTTCAAATTGGATAGACACCCACTCAGAGAATATGCACCTGGCCTTATAAACCACTATTGGGAGAATGAGAAAAAAGAGCTTATTTAAGCAAACTCTACTTTACTAATTTTTATCCTACCTGGAATAATTTGTTTGCAGTCTTTCAAATGCTGGAAAACTGTGGCTGTGTAAGTATGAGTGTGTGTTGGAGAAGCACTGGTCTCACTGAGCAGAAGGCAATCCTGATAGAAAGTATTTCACATTAATCTGATGAGGACTGAGCTAACCTATGTAAAGTGTGAGACTCAAATCAGCTTCTTTGCCCCAGGATCGTGAAGGACCACCACTTAAGCTCAGAAATGAAAAATAATAGCTTCAATTATTTTCAAATCAGAGGAGCCATTGACTATTCACTTGCTTCTTCTCAGCTCTTAAATTCCACTCTATTAGGTACACAACTGCTTTTCGCCTCTGTATGGGCAACATTTAATGCACATTGAAAGTTAGAATGGACTGTGGAAAATACTACTTACTGTGTGGAGGACTCAGTGGACCCATGCAATATGCTTGTTTTTATGCCACATAAATAATGACTAACAATTGAAATAATTTAAATCTTTATTAATTGTTATCACCTACCATAAGCATAACTAATGCATAGGGAAACTGAGAACTTATATATATAATATTAGTAATGTGCATAATTTTAAAAGTTTTAAGCACCAAAACAAACTCATAAGTGTATTACAGGATATATTTATGTATGTATGCATGTATATATATATTATATAATATATGTAACACACATATGTGTATATAATGAGAGAGAGAATTTGGAGGGCACAAATTATAAGCATAAATTCATAATATTAGCTGAAAAGCTGCCAAATCATAAATAGGGGTCAATGTCTGCTTTAAACTTTGAGTACAATCTTGGGAACCAGATTCTCCTTGTACTGACTGCAATGCAGTCACACTTCTATGAGAATTTCCTCCGAAGAGTCTCAGTGTAAATTTTGATGCATAGCTTGTGTTTTCTTCTTATATTTAAAGAAGCTTTTATAAAAAAGAGGAAATGTTGCATCAATTTACACAACAGGTAGATAGAGCAGTGCTTATAGTTGATAATTATGCTGCAAATAAAACATAAAAATGCCACACAAATAATTTGGCACCTTCAAAATAGCTTGACTCGTTTAAAAGTGCTTATTGACAAGATCATACAATCATTTCAATTATTCATATCTGAGGCTCTTTCCTCTGAGGTGCCTATTAAGAACAACTGTCTTTCATTATTTTTTCTTAATGGAATCCCCATTGTCCTGTTGTTGTACTATTCTGATTTTTTTTTTTCTCTCTCTTCAAGTGTCTGGGGATTTTTCTCCTTTTCTCCAAATTAATGCATATCAAAGTTCCAGACATGTTCACAGCTTAATTGCAGACTTTCTAATTAAGTATTAAATTGTGCATGAACTCTTGTTTATTGGGTAAAGCTTATTCATTCCTCTATATATGCTCCTGCATATCCTGCAGTGAAGAAACACAGCCACCTGCCAAAATATTCCATTTAATTGTTTCTCCAAAACCTTTTGCCTAATGATATATTTCAGAGAACACTTTAACTTATTTGAACTATGTGTTGAGGTCTAACACTAGTCATGAAAATAACTTAGAGAGTGACCCTATAGGAAGATTATTGTTAAAAAATAGACATGGGCTAGGCTTTCTGGACACTAACAAAAATGATGATTGGGTGAATCTGTTCCAAGACACAGTTTCTTTTATTAGTGAATGCTATTGAGTTTTATTAGTGAATACTATTAGAAATTAGTCATTTAAAACTCAATTGATAGGTATTTTTGTTCATTATATTTTGTTTTTAATTTCATTTACAAGGACAAGAGTGTACTTGAACAATCTTCAAGCTTGAACAGCTTTTGTCCTATTTATGGACCAGACAGAAAAACAAGTAACAGTAATAAAGGCTTTCCTGTCCAAGAAAAATGACATCCAAGAGTCCTGACCATAGTCATAGACTGCATCACTCAATAGCTGCTAGCAATCTCTGGAGAACTGCAAAGGAAAGGCTGCAAATGATTGGTGAGTTTGTACTGTGGTTTCAGTCGATGCACTAGCAAATTTTGCATTGAATTTAAAAAGCAGTGACTATGCAGATGGCTATTAGGTATCACAGCCACCAGGTGCAATGGGGCTTTATAGTAGAAAAATAATGTCTACCACTGATGACACAACACAAACCAGAAGTGCATCATTTTTGACCTGCACTAATCCTTATAACAAGGTTACCCATTACCATACTCATTTTTACCAACCAATGAAGAGTGAAATGCACTCACTTTAACTAATTTGCAAGACATCATCTAAACAGAAAGTGATCTAGCTAGGAATCAGACCCTACCCTTCCCAAAGTATTTCCAACATTCACATATACACCCTTCATTGATACTTTAAAAGTTTAAATTATATAATATGTACTTACATACAATAATAGTATTTGTAATAATGTTTCATACTTTCAATTAAAGAATATACTAATTATGATTGCATACTTTAAAATTTTCAAGGGTTGCAGACATATATAGAATAAAATGCCTAATAAAAAAATTAAAAGTAGTTGATTGGCATTGTTTTTAAAGTTGTAAATAGTGAGAAAAAACTATTCCATATCTGCATGAAGCTAGCCCCATCTCTCTGGACGCGCAGACTCAGCGGCCATGGCTCACGGGCCCAGCCGCTCTGCAGCATGTGGGATCTCCCCGGACCGGGGCACGAACCCGTGTCCCCTGCATTGGCAGGCAGACTCTCAACCACTGCGCCACCAGAGAAGCCCTAGCCCCATCTTTGATAGCATATTTCTCAGTGTGATAAGAGGATCACTGGTGGCTCTCCCAAAAAGCAATTGGAAAGCATTATTTTATCAAGTGGTTCTATAGGGCATCATATCAAACCAATAGCACAAATATGGGAGGGCAATGAACTGTTGTGCGTGCTCAAATATGCAGGGTTGAGAAATATATAAGGTAAATGGTGAGGGCAGAATATTCTGCTGTAAGTTCATTTTATGGGAGAAGGGATTTTTAAATGGTTCTGACAGGATCCTTTTGAAAAACTGTTTTGTAGGTTGGTATGTATCCTGACAGGACCCTGGTGATGGGTGAAGCAAGGCAGATGCATTGATTACATGGAAAAACTAAGCAAAAACAAAACATACACCTCACTTCTATCAGCTGATCAGTCCATCACTTTCAGTAATATGTCTCTTGATCTTGATTTAATATTGAAGGAAACAGCTAAATGTGGAAATAAATATGGAATATAATCAGATGTCTATCATTTTGAACCTGTAACTTTAGGGCCAAAATACCATGACTTTTATAAAAGAGTCTAAAATTGCAGTTTTTCTTAAGAATACTGAATACTGATAAGATGGCTGTGGCCCTGTGAATTTAACTTTTTCCCAGGACTTTATTTTCTTTGTTCATCAAATAAAACTATAGATTCTATACTATTGGCCACACTTCAAAAACCATGAGCAAGTGTTACAACAGAACTTCAAGAAACATTTTTCAGTGACAATTAAAACTAACTTGAAGATTAGGATTTGATTTGCTGTTTTCTCCTAAGAAGATATATTTTGGTCCTCCAGCTTTTCACCGGACTTCACATCTCAGGAGTGCTTGAAGCATTAACAGACCTAATAACTTTCCAAACTGGTCTTGGAGAAAGAGAAGACAGCACAATGAAGTTGACAAATGCATGTCCAGTGATATAATTTGTGTTCTGTGCTTACTTTTCCTTCCTTTCTTTCTTGTGTATGGTGGGGGAAGGAGGCCACGGATGGGTAGGATGTGTGATCAGCTGTTACCAATCAACTTTGGAAACTCCCTTGTGGTTTGACATTTTTGAGGATTGGCTTGGTTTTCCTGTTGGAAATCATCCAAACCCCAGAGGAGGGCTCTTTGTCTCAATAGTAGTTACTAATAAACAGAAATACACATGATATTTTTGTCTTACTTATTCTTGGATAAGGTTAATTGGGTGGCTCTATGTTTATAACCATGTTCTCTCCCAAAAAGTATACTGGAATATACAGTAGTTACTGATATTTGTTAGATTTTGTTTTGCACGACTGATTTTGAGAATGGAGTACATCACTAAGTCACTACATTGAATTTAAGTACATCTTTTTTTTTTTTTGCCACAATGAACGTCATGTGGGATCTTAGTTCCCTGACTAGGGATGGACCTGCACCCACTACGGTGGAAGTGCAGAGTCTTAACTACTTAACTACCCCAATTCAAGGACATCTTGATTTAAAACAGTAGAGTTGAAGAAACTGCTCACAATCAGTTTAGAGTCTCGTGGTTGATTTCCCCCCCTAAATTTAAAACTAAATATCAGTTTTGGGGTGAAGTCAGTATATGATTTAAATCCTATGAAGTACACACTCTTGTCAATACTATTCTGTAGTTGGGGAAACTGAGCCTTAGGAAGATTATTGAGATGACTGGCCCAAGATCGCACAGCTAGGAATGAGAAGACTCAGAATTTAAACCCAGGTCCACTTGACCCCAGATTTCTGCCTCTCATTTTGACATCAAACATCGTCATCCTCCCCAGTTTTTAACCTGCTGTCTGTGGCAGTAATGATTACCAATTATCTGATTTTTTTTCTTTAGTTTTTATACACATGACTCTTACTTAAGCCACTTACTTACATGAAGAAAAAGTCATAGAGGTAGGTGCAAAACTTCAAAGTTTCAAGGAAACAAATAATATGAAGGAAGGCAGAGCAACTGTTGAAAGTACACAAGACAAAGGCAACCTGACGGACATCTTTATCTATTAAAAGGTAAAAAGAACATAGGCTTAGCCATTGCCAAACATCCACCCCTAATATTTAATCTAAGTCATTTTTAGTTATGCAAAATTGGCACAAGCCAATGATTGCCTATGGATAGAATTTATAGAGTGGAGAGATTGCCAAAAATTATGGACTTTTTCTCTGATTTCATACCTTCTCACCTTCCAGAAAAATGTTTAAGTGGTCTTAAGGTATGAACCATCTGACCTCCTTCCCTTTTCAAGTGAGTGAGTGAGTGTGTGTGTGTGTGTGTGTGTGTGTGTGTGTGTGTGGTGTTTGCTATGAGGTACCACCTTTAGGGATTAGGTTTTCATAGGGTCAGATGTAGGACTTTCAGAATGTGATAACTCCTGTGAAAATTATGAAAAGGTTTTATTTTTCCCTTTCTCTCCTCTTTATTTTAAGCATTGGAGATTATGTATCGAGACATTTCACTTTATTGGTTTTTCCTCCATCGTGATCAAGAAACTGACCTATGTCAGTCAGAATGAGTCAGACAATAAGAAACCAAACTGTCTTTGGACCAGTGAGTATGGATGTACTGAAAAGAAACTCAACAAACTCCCTCTCTTTCTGGGTGTTTAACCACATGCAAGCAGGATGGCATGGTGGTTTCACAGTGGGTGCGGTTCTTCTACCTCTCCTCCCACAGAATCCTCTTCCTCTCTTCCCCTGCATGTGTTTCAAATTGGAGCAATAGTGGGTGGGAGAAGCAAGAGCTTCCCTGTGACTATAAATAGTAAAGCCGAGAATCTGAGTGTTCCAGAGGGGAGGTAGAATGAGATAGAGTGGGAGAGGTGGGAAACTCCCCAAATTTAATCAGTTGCATTGCTTCAAACCAAACCAACTTCTATAGTATATTAAGAGTATTGAGAAAATATGTGCTGAGCCCAATGTGCAAACCCAATCTGAAAACAAACAAACTGAACCAAACAACAACAGTAACAAAAGAAGCCATAATAGAGATGGTCCCTGATAGATAGTTACCTCCCTTAACTTTTCAGAAAAATACAGTTATAGTCAGGACTAACATGGACCAAAAGCCATGGAAAGATTGACAGAAATTCATTTTAAAAAGCCACACACATGAAAATAATTTACACAGGAGGTTTTCTGCACCACAGCTGTGCTGGTTATTTATTTTGGACCAGTTTGTGCAAAAAGTGGTACCAAAAATGGACTCAGTTCTTGCTTGATAACCTTAAAAAAGTCAAACTAGTCCCCTGAACTCAACACCCCCTTTCCTGAATAGGCTGCTTTTTAAAGGCAGATGATCTTCTGAGTCTCCAGGTATTCATTTATTTAGCTTTTACTTTAAAACTCCAACCCTGGATCTCATCATTTCTAGTCTATATATCTCTTTTACATAGATTTCTCCTACAACTTACGTATACCCAGAATATATAGAGTGGAAGACAGAAGACTGAATAGGGTCACTGTTTAGTGTGTGAGCCTGTACCTGCCTCAGGGTGGGAAAGATGCTCGTAAAGAATACTTCCAGACCCATAAAATTTATACAAAAGAATACTCTAGAGCACCATCGCCCCACCCCAGACCTTAGACATCAGAGGATAGAGTTGTACCTGCTTTGATGCTTGCCTATTTTCCTCTAAACTCCTCAGCTAGTATGAGGCAAGTGGTTTATGGAGTCCCAATGCACCTTGCAGGGTGGGATCTCCACCACACCTTGAATTCAGTAGACCTTGGTGCCTCAAAGCCAGCCAACACTTGTGCAAAGGTGTGACATTTATTTAAGGGATTTGGAAACCAAGGTCTCATGCACATACAATCAGAGGCTTCTGGTGTCAGTAGTCATTGAATTTTCTCTGGCAAAGAAGGAGCTGGGGATTGATATATCAAAACTCTGCCTTTGTGAAATGGGATTGTTAGTATAGTTCTGATCTGGTTCATAATAATATTCATTATTTAGATTTATACAGTTTCTTTCTTCCATGTTGCCAAAGTACTTCTTGGACAGTCTAGAATTATAGTGAATTAACTCTTTTAGGTCAATGCAAGGTTCACCTCTCAGGCCACCTCCCAATAGGATGGATTTGTTTTCGAGAACTCATTCCCTGAAGAGAAGCACTTGTCATTCATAACCAGAGCCTTTGTTATATTTCTGAAGGGAGGGGTCATTGTTGAGGTTCTTTCCCGGTGCCTAACATGTAGCCTTGGACATAAAGGCTTATGGCTGACATCTTCTTTTATAGATCAATCTATTAAAGCACAAGGAATCAAAGTTATGCTCCAAGTGTCATAGTCTATCTGAAATAAACTTTCAAACAATGCTAAATCCATTCAGAAACCCCACCCTTTCTTCACTGAAAATGCTGCATGCCCCTGAAAATCAATTTCAGCAGGCATTGAAATTCTAACTGACCCAGGCTAACATATTTAATTCAGAAAGGATGTTTCCCCAATTTTTTATTTCCTTTCTTTTGCCAGGTTTGTATTAAAATGACTAGAAGCCATAAAAATTAAAATCTTCCAAAGCAAGGATTATTTTTTCTCACATTAATCTACCAATATACAGATGTCAATTTCCATTTCATGAGCAGAATCCATGATAGTACAATAAGAAAAGAGTCAGTTTGTTGTCAGCTCTTAATTTTTTTAGTGAATCTGACGTTTGATAGACTCAGCTTTACCACAACTGGAGCAGTGGCCTTGATTTTTTTCTGAATTTACTAGAACATCCTTTTTTAAAGAAAGAGAATAGAGTTGGTCTAATGAGACCCATGAAATTTCCTGTCAGTTCTTATGAGCGTATTTTTAATTTTGTAATTAAAAAATGAGAACATAGACATTGGATCAAAACTGGACCTTAATTTTTTTCTTGATTCAAAGCCATGAACATGTCAAACACGTCACCTTTCTAACTGAAGAAAATCAGCATAATCTTTTCACAAAAGAAGCAATGCCTCACTTTACTCTAGTTTGATTTTTTCCTGGCAGAAAAACAAACAAACAAACAAACAAAAAAACGACATCCTTCTGTCTGCTCCTTGACAGAGTTGATATAGAACAGTCCTGAAAATAAGTCCTAGCTCCAAGTATAAGCCTGAAATACAGGCTGAAAGAAATAGGTTATCTTGCCACTAGGGGGCGTTAGATGCTCCAATTGAGATAGCCCCCAAAGAAGGGGTTTGGGTGTGCTGCCATTTCTCTTGTATTCTTTCTTGTTGGTGTCCTTGGGACAATTTGTATCCGTGGGAAAACATTGCCCTTCCTCATGGAATGATACAGTAAAGAGAAATAAAAGCAACAAAAAAGACCTTGGGATTGAAAGAGGGGAAGAGGCTGAAGGCTGTTGGTCCCAGTGGATGGGTTAGGAAATTCAATCAGCTTGCAAATTATGTGATCTTGGAAAGCCCTGTGTGCATATCAAGAAGAATACATTTGAATCCCTTTGTATCATGATTCTTGTGTTCACTATTTACTATGTACTAAACATTTGTGTTCCCTCCCAAAGTTCATATATTGAAACCCTAAATTCTATTATGATGGTACTTGGAGGTATACGGAGGTAGGGCATTTGGTAGGTCATGAAAGTGGAGTGCTAATGAATGGGATTATTACTCTTATAAGAAAAGACCTGAGAGAGATGATCTCTGTCTTTCTGCATAAGAGGATACAGCTAAAAGTCACCTATGCGCAAACCAGGAAGAGTGTTCTCATATGAACTCAGTTGACTGGTACATAGATCTTGGACTTCCCAGCTTCCAGAACTTCTCAGCTTCCAGAAATAAGTGTTGTTTAAGCCACCCAGTCTATGGTATTTGTTAGAGCAGCCCTAAGTCACGATTGATACTTCTTAACCTTTAAGTTTTTCTATTCTTTATTTGGATGTGTAACACTTGCCTTCTAATTTTCTGCTCTAAAACCATAACCAGGTTTTTTTTTTTTTTAAACCAAGAATTCTAAGCATATTTCCCTAGTTTAATTATATGTCATTCATTGACTGAATTAGTCTGAATGGAGTTAAATAAAAAGAGTACACATTGGGGAGAAAAAACATAGGTAAAAAGTTATTCTTTTAAATTTATTTATTTATGTTCTGATCAGTAGTTTTTAACTGGGGCAATCCCACCACCACCCCACCACCCCCAACTGTGGGACATTTGGCCATATCTGGAGACATTTTTGATTGTCCTGGCTTGGGAGGGGGTTGTAGCTACTGGCATCTAGCACCTAGAGACCCAGAGTATTGCTAAACATCTTATATTGCATGGGACATCTTCCCACAATGAATTATCTGATTCAAACTGTCAGTAGTGCTGAAATTGAGAAACCCTGATTCAAAGCAAGACATATAAGGGAATGCATCTTTATTTTCCTTTGGGATGAGTATTACTGGTTTAAAATATGATGCTCAGCTAAGCTCTCCTGATTCAACATGAAAAAAATTGTCATTCAGGGAAAGAATAAAGACATGGTAGTTTCAAGTGAGGAAAGACCCATGATATTAAGAGAACATGGAGGCAAGATGGCAGAAATGCTGCCAGTAAACTTTGCCAAATAATGGAGACCTGGAGAAAAGTTAGAATTCCACAGATATACAGATATACCAGTTTGCAAAACAAAAAGGCAAATTCTGAGAACTGTCCTTAGTGATATCAAGTGAGGAGCTAGTCAGATGTTTTGACTAGCTGTGTTTTCTTATCTTGACTAGACTTTATCTTCCTTTACTTGGCCCAACTGTACAGGTGTAATATAAGTAGATTTGAGTGAACCTGTTTCTAGCAATTCATGTAGGCTAGGTGATCACTTTTAGATATATAAATGTATCTAACATTTGAGTGACCAATGTAGATATAATAACATTTGAGTGACCAGTGGATTAATTGCATTTTTGAAAAGTAGTATCTGGTACCCAGTTCAAAGTTTTATATTTAGTCTTTTTCTATCTAATATTTTATCCAGTCTTAGGGGAAGACTGCTGATCAAATTTAAGTTGACCTGAAACTGGGAAGGTGGCAGAATTAAGATCAAAAAGACTATTGCTGGGGGGAAAAATAAAGTGACACTGGTAACGAGATAAACTTTACTGTAAGTCCTGAAAATCAACAACACAGGAAGAGGCTGGAGAAGTTTGAGGTAAGCAGAAGTTTAGACAAAAATTATTTCAATAATTTAGTGGAGGAACTTCCCTGGCAGTTCAGTGGTTAAGACTCCACACTCCCAATGCAGGGGGCATGGGTTCAATCCCTGGTTGGGGACCTAAGATCCAGTATGTTGCACGGAGTGGCCCCACCAGAAATAATAACAATAATTTAGTGGTACTGGATCCAAATTAACCCAAATGACTTTTGTCTGTGCTAAGAAATGCATAATGTTCAGAATTTGGAACATTATAATCTTAGCTCAGACCACACTGGGAAGGATGCATGTCAACTATCTCATGTCAAGAGACACAGTGACAATGTGAAGTATCCAGGGATGAGTTACTGGGCTGATGAGGGCCTAGAAACTATGCCATGTGGTGGATAACTGGAAGAACTAGGAAAAAAGAAATGAGATAATTTATTCAAAGTACATAAAGGGCTTTTGGGTAGGAGAAGGTTCAGGCTTTTAGTGATTGTTCCCAAAGAAGGACCTAGCAAGCCTAAGAAGGCAAATTTGGGCTCAAAATAATAAACTGCTTGAAAAATAGATGGGTTCCTTCAGTTTACCTCCCTGTCACCAGAGGCTGGACAATTAAATAGTGTGGCTTTTTTAGAGGCTGTTCAAGCATCAGGTAGCACCAGATAGACTCCAAATTATCTTCCAACTTTGGATTTGGTCATTTTTATATCATCTATAACAAGTGTAAACCCCAAATACTTTTTAGGCTGGTCTGATTCTGTTGATAAATACTACTGCTCTCACATTGTGAAGCAGTTTCAAATTCCCTAAAATAGGGTTTCCCTAAGTGTAATTCACAGATGGTCAGGGTCCTTTTGTATCTCATACCTAAAATTTCATGAAGCAAAAAATTGAGATTATGGCATGCTACATTCTCAGAGAGTCACAATGCACATTTGCCTGTTAGAGGTTCTGAAAAATACTGCACTTAAAAATAAAAACAATTTTTAAATTCCTAAGTGGAGCATTCCAAGTCCTCTACTTTATCTTCTTTGACTTTGCAGCCTCAATGTCCATAACCATTCTATGAACCCTTCACTTTGGCCATCCAATAAGTTCTCCCTTATCTTTCCCACCCTTTGGCTCTTGCCATTTCCCTTCATTTGGAAGATTTTAGTTCTTGCATCTGCCTTCAGTTCTTGTGTCTTGGGTCACCCTTCCTGAAAGAAAAGCCTAAAGGAAACTCCACTTTTGCACTCATCTCACAGTCTAAAAGTGGTCGCATTTCATGTAGCTTACTTATTAGCTCCTGATGGTACATTAGAACCTAATATATTCTGTTGTAACACCTGGTATAGTGTTTCTCACCAAATAGATGTTCAATAAATCTTCCTGGAATTATTAAAGGAAACATGAGGCAGTTGGAACTCTACTGACCCATGCTCAAGTCAATGTAAATATGCTAATTTAAGGTCCTAGTCTTTTATAATCTTGAAGGTCAAATAAGAACAAATAGTGTCAAACACTGACAGTCTTTTCTTGGGCAAAGCATCAATGTAGTCTACATGGATTTTTTAAACCAAATTACTCTCACTTAGTCACTCTTATTCTCTTGATGATAACCTTCCAGATGGAACAATGGCTTTGTAGATATCACTATATTTCAATGAATAAGCTGTGTGTTCTATTTTCATTATTTCATTTCCAATATTGTGTTTTTATTGAGTGTGTGGTTATACCTTTGCCTGGTTTCACGTCACAGACTGGACTAACTTGGTGATTTGGCTCTCTAAATAAATCAAATAGTATATTCTAGGTCTTTTTGTCAACTCAATCCAGGAGAAAATGTTTTTTGACTCAGATTGTTGCAGGTGTTGCCCTGTAAACCTACATGCGGCTCTCTATACACCTTAAGTGACAGGATCTAAGGCAAACAATGATTGTCCCTTCATGAATCAGCAAGGAAGGGAAACTTTTTAAAAAAACAAGTAGTGCCCTCCCTATAACCCCCAGCTCTTTTCTTTCCAGGAAAATGTAATGAAAACCTCCCAAACTGGGTAGTTCCAACACCTGATCCAAAAATCATAAATGGAACAGCCCCAGCCAAATTTAAGTAGGAAGTTCATCCAAAGGGAAGTTGAATTATTTCAGGTAGGGATGGACTGTTTTAAAATAAGGGCAATTGACATGCTTTATCAAATGAGATCTGTGAGTAATAATAATTCCCTTCCCTACAGAATCTTATGTCTACTACTTCTCTCAAAATTTTATCCTCCAAATTTAATAACTTACAGCTCAATGACAGTAATTAAGAAGGAGATTAACTTTCTAAAGATCAAAGGTTATTATTAACTAAAGTTATTCTAAAGTTTACATAAAGAGAGTGATGAAGATATTTACTTAGAAATTACTTAAATTAGAAAATATTTAGAAATTAGAGAAATTAGAAAGTAGACAATATTTTGTCCATCCCAAGAAGTTTTTCTCTGATTGGAATGAAGTTAGAAAATAATTGAAGTTTAAAAAAGTACTCAAGGGCTTCCCTGGTGGCGCAGTGGTTGGGGGTCCACCTGCCAATGCAGGGGACACGGGTTCGTGCCCTGGTCCGGGAGGATACCACATACCGCAAAGTGGCTGGACCCGTGAGCCATGGCCGCTGAGCCTGCTCATCCAGAGCCTGTGCTCTGCAACAGGAGAAGCTGCAGCAGTGAGAGGCCCGCGTACCGCAAAAAAAAAAAAAAAAAAAAAAAAAGTACTCAAGTAGTTTGTGCATACAGAGTATATACATCGTGCCCTTTCTTCAAGATGAAGTCATTGAATAATTACTTAGATCTTATTTTTCCTTCTATCTTCTTTATCTATAGCATTGACATTAGGATTAAGGAGCAAAATTGTAATTAGCCTACCATTTCTTAACCTTTCAGTGGTTAACATCAAATCCCTGAAAAGCTGTGGTTCAGTATCCTGAGATGTCTAGTCAAATGCCAAGTGCAACAAAGGTAAACAGAAGTAGAAAGAAAATTACCTTTTTTTCATTGAATAATGAAATAAATCTTCTACAAGGATGTGCAGATGAAGAAACTCAAGTGTTCAGTTCTAACTCTTTGAAGGACTTTACTATCTATTTCTGCCCTGACAATCTTACAACCAGACTCCTAATTTAGAACTTCATTTGTCTTCCAGAGGATGAATGAAGATGTCCGTTGCCCTATTAAATCGTTATTATCAAATGATCAAGTTCTAGTTAAGGATTTTAGATAAAGAATGTTCAGGCATCTGGAAGAAGTAGGGGACTCTCATCAAGATATTTGCGTTTCAATACACAACACCTAAGGCAGTTGCTACTTAGATCATTCTGGCTTTGCCTCTTTACCTCAATTGGATGATGGGTTATTCACCCTTATATTCTCTTTCTCCTTCAGTAGCCTGAGGGACTGGCCATCCTAAAAGTCTTCCCTGTGTTTCTGTGACAACTTCTAGAATCTTCCTTTAAGGGACTTATTAATCATGCTTCACATCTGGCCTTCTCTCTGCTTTTCCTTGGTGAACACATACATTCCAAGTACAGGAGAGATAAAACTTTATCCTTTATCTTCTTGGGTTCAATCCCTAGGGATTTGCAAATTAAACTGACAAAATACAGATTAACAGGAGGAAAATGGATCAAAGACTTGAACATAAGACCTGGTACCATAAAACTCATAGAAGAAGATGTAGGGACGAATCTCCTCATCATTGGTCTTGACAATAATTTTTTGGATATGATACCAAAAGCACAAAGAACAAAAGCAAGAATCAAGAAGTGGGGCTACATTAAACTAAAAAGCTGTACAGCAAAATAAATAATCAACAAAATGAAAAGGCAGCCCATGGAATGGGAGAAGATATTTACAAACCATAAGGGGTCAATATCCAAGATATATAAAAGGTGCTCAGTATTATTAATCATCAACATTACTATCACAAGGTGATATCACCTCAGACCTGTTAGAATAGCTACTATCAAAAGACAAGTAATTACAAGTACTGGTGAGGAAATGGAGAAAAGGGAACCTTTGGGTATTGTTAGTGAGAATGTAAACTGGTGCAGCTACTATGGAAAACAGTATGGAGTTTCCTCAAAAAATGAAAAATACAGCTACCATATATACCACTTCTGGATATATATCTTTAGGAGTAAAGACACTATCTCAAGGAGATATCTGCACCTAAGTGCATGGAAACAACCTAAGCACTCATGATGGAGGAATAGATAAAGAATATGTTATGCATATAAATATACATATATATATGCATATAAATATACATATATATATATAAAATACAATATTATTCAGCCATAAGAAAGAAGGAAATTCTGCCATTTGCTACAATGTGGATGAAACTTGAAGGCATTATGCTAAGTGAAACAAATCAGACAGAGACAGACATATATTGTATGATCTTACATATGGAATCTTAAAAAAAAATATGAATTAAAACAACACCAGGGCTTCCCTGGTGGCGCAGTGGTTGAGAGTCCACCTGCCGATGCAGGGGACAGGGGTTCATGCCCCGGTTTGGGAGGATCCCACATGCCGCGGAGCGGCTAGGCCCGTGAGCCATAGCCGCTGAACCTGCACGTCCGGAGCCTGTGCTCCACAATGGGAGAGGCCACAACAGTGAGAGGCCCGCGTACCACAAAAAAATTTAAAAAAAATAAAAAATAAAAAAAATTAAAAAAAACACCAGCACATCTATTTTCCTCTATTGAAATGACATAGGTAGATTGTACTAATATTAAACCTTTCCAAAGCACACTTGATTGGAGGGAAAAGCAACCAACTAGTCTAATAGATTGTGTCTGAGAGTGAGCAGAGGTTATTGGGTTTTAACCTGGTTTAATTTGGGAAGTTAAATTATACAGATCTGAAAATAGGAGTAGGTAATGGAAAGACAAGCACACTTACACTGTGAAACATCTTGGGTATGATTCTTCCCTTTTCTGCCCTGGGAAGTCCCACTGAAGTCACAGGCAGTTCCCTGAACTCACCTGGGACAGGAGCAGCCTTGAGACTTCCATGAAGACATCCACTTGGATGGCTGTAAAGTGGGGCTAGTGAACTCATTCCTAATAACCAGTCAGCTCCTTTTAGTTCACTTTCCAGGGCAAGATTAGATCATATTGGAAACCTCACCAAAGAACCTTATAAAAAGAGATGAACTCACTCACAATTTTCATCAGGATTTGAAGCAAAACCATAAAAACCACTATCCCACCTCAGGCTACTGGAAACAAATTTGCATTTCATTCTCAGGAACAGAAATATCTCTAGGCAAATATTTCAGTGAGAGCGCCTATATTTCTTTCCTTGTTAAGAAACCTACATTATTGGGCACTTGTTCTGGAGACCAGGCAGCCCATTGCCATGCAGGCCAGATGATATTTAAAAGAAAATTGGGGATTTGTAGCCTCAGTTTTGAGAAGAGTCATAGCTCTTTAAACTCTTTCTTCCAATAAGGAGTTGATATGACTGGGTTACATTGCAGTCAGTTGTTCAGTTAGCCTAAATGCTAGCTCTTCTTCTTTAAGAAACAATAGTAATTATTTTCCAATGGAAACTTCTTGTAAATGTAGCATTTCCTTAAATTACTAGGCAAGTAAGTGTGTGATAACCTCTCTTGTTTGCTAAGTGTCATGAAGACACTTGAGTCTAAGGGGTGAAGAACATGTGGCTAGATATCCACAGGTTTTTATTCATGCTAACAACACTTTACTGACATTTAATTTTCATTCAGGAAATGAATAAATCTTAAGCATACAGCTTGATGAGTTTTGACAATGTACATTTTGACATGTACATTCCTGTCACCCATATCATAAGGAACATTTCCATCACCTCAGAAAGTTCCTTTGTGCTCTTTCCTATCGATGCATTCATCTTCCCTCCAAATAAATCAGTTCTGAATTTTTATCACCATGAATTTTTTTTTAGAACTTCATGCAATACACTATATCCTCTTTTATTTTACTTTTTTGGCACAGCACAATATTTGTGAGATTTATCTGTGTCACTGCGTGTATTCATTTGTTGGTCATTCATTCTTTAATGCCCAGTCATATTTCACTATATGAACATGCCACGATTAGTTGATGCATTTTCCTGTTACTGGACATTTTTTTCCAGTTTGGGGCTCTTATGAATAGTTATGCTATAAATATTCATGTATGTACAACTCAGTTTGTAGAACATATGCACTTATTTCTCTGGGGTAAGTGTTTAGGAGTGCAATGACTAAGTCATAAAATAAGTGTATATATAGCTTTACCAGAAACTCCCAAACAATTTTCCAAAGTGATTGTATTATTTTACTTAAAAAATTTTTTTTTTACTGGAGTATAGTTGATTTACAATATTGTGTTAGTTTCAGCAAAGTGAATCAGTTATACATATATCTATATCTATATCTATATATAGATATCCACTCTTTTTTTAGATTCTTTTTCCATATAGGCCATTATAGAGTATTGAGTAGAGTTCCCTGTGCTATATAGTAAGTTCTTATTAGTTATCTATTTTATATATAGTAGTGTGCATTGTCAATATATGTCAATTCCAATCTCCCAATTTATCCCTCCCCCCCACCTTATCCCCTGGTAACAATAAGATTGTTTTCTATATCCGTGACTCTACTTCTGTTTTTTAAATAAGTTCATTTGTACCTTTTTATTTAGATTCCACATATAAGTGATATCATATGATATTTGTCTTTCTGTATCTGACTTCACTCAGAGGAATGGATAAAAAAGATGTGATACATATATATATATATATATATATATATATATTTATATATAATGGAATATTACTCAGCCATAAAAAAGAACAAAATCATGTCATTTGCAGCAACACGGATGGACCTAGAGATTGTCATTTTATTTTACTTTCTAGAACCAATAATGCATGAGTTCTGGTTGCTCCACATCCTCTACACCACTTGGTATTATCAATTTCTCCTTGAAGGATATACAAAATGATTTAATAAATCTCCAGTGTCCATTCTATTTTAGTTAGTCTTATCTATGGACAAAGAGGAGGAAACTGGGAAAGGAATTTTTAAAACATATTTAGATAGGGTGAACCTCTCACTTGCCTGACTCATCTTGTACACTTAAAACGTGTTTTTCTATTGAACTATAGTGGATTTGCATTACTATATTAGTTTCAGGTACACCATATAGATTCAGTATTTTTACAGATTATACTCCATCAAAAGTTATAATGTGGGTGGAGTCATAGCTCTCAAGATAGCATAGTAGGAGGACACAAAATTCACGTCTCCTCACAGCTAGGGCATCTACCAGGTACTGGTAGACACCTAAGGGGACAGGAGGAACCCCCCGTGACCGTGTAGGATGTGGGCTGTGGGCGGAGTGAAGGGGGAGGAGAAGTGGAGGCAGGACAGGACTGGTGCCTCTGAGGGGTGGCTGGGGGAGGGGAAGGGATCCTACACCCAAAGGGGGAGATTGAGAAACCATTGGGAGGGCAGAGGATCAAAAGGGAGCATGGCCAGTTTTCCCCTGCCCACTTGGACCCCCAGGAACCTGTTGAGATCCCGGGCCTGATACTCAGCCCACCTAGGTCCCCTCCAGCCAAAGGGGTTCTGAGGGAGTGGGAGGGAGGGAAGAGGGAGCAAAAGTAAAGGCCAGACATCCAGGACTGGCACCCTGATGAGTGGCTGGGGCAGGGGATGAGATCCTACACCCAACAGGACCAACCCACAGTTAGGGGTCCAGTGGGGATGGGGGAGAACCTGGGGGAAGTGGTGGGGGAGAGGTATGAGGAATGGAAGGGAAATTGGCTCCAACAAAAAAGCATAGACTGGCTGAATGGATACACAAACAACACCCATACATATGCTGTCTACAACAGACCCGATTCAGATCTAAGGGATGTAAAAAGATATTCCATGCAAATGGAAATCAAAAGAAAGCTGGAGTAGCAATACTCATATCAGATAAAACAGCCTTTAAAATAAAGAATGTTTCAAGAGACAAGGAAGGACACTACATAATGATCAAGGGATCAGTCCAAGGAGAAGATATAACAATTCTAAATATATATGCACCAGACATAGGAGCACCTCAATACATAAGGCAACTACTAACAGCTATAAAAGAGGAAATTGAAGTAACACAATAATAGTGGGGGACTTTAACACCTCTCTTACACCAATGGACCGATCATCCAAAATGAAAATAAATAAGAAAACAGAAGCTTTAAATGACACAATACAACAGATAGATTTAATTGATATTTATAGGGTATTCCATCTAAAAACAACACATTACACTTTCTTCTCAAGTGGGCACAGAACATCCTCCAGGATAGAACACATCTTAGGTCACAAATCAAGCCTCAGTAAATTTAAGAAAATTGAAATCATATCAAGCATCTTTGCTGACCACAACGTTATGAGATTAGAAATGAATTACAGGGAAAAAAACATAAAAAACACAAACACATGGAGGCCAAACAATAGGTTACTAAGTAAACAAGAGATCACTGAAGAAATCAAAGAGGAAATCAAAAAATACCTATAGACAATTGACAATGAAAAAATAATGAAACAAAAACTGTGGGATGCAGAAAAAGCAGTTCTAAGAGGGAACTTTATAGCTATACAAGCCTACCTCAAGAAACAAGAAACATCTCAAATAAACAATCTAAACTTACACCTAAAGCAACTAGAGCAAGAACAACAAAAACCCCAAAATTAGCAGAAGAAAAGAAATCACAAAGATCAGATCAGAAATAAATGAAAAAGAAATGAAGGAAACAATAGCAAAGATCAATAAAAGTAAAAGCTGGTTCTTTGAGAAGATAAACAAAATTGATAAACCATTAGCCAGACTCATCAAGAAAAAAAGGGAGAAGACTCAAATCAACAGAATTAGAAATGAAAAAGGGGAAGTAACAATTGACACTGAAGAAATACATAGGATCATGAGAAATTACTACAAGCAACTATTTGCCAATGAGATGGACAACCTGGAAGAAATGGACAAATTCTGAGAAAAGCACAACCTTCCAAGACTGAACCAGGAAGAAATAGAAAATATGAAAAAAAAAAAAAACAAACACAAGCACTGAAATTGAAACTGTGATTAAAAATCTTCCAACAAACAAAAGCCCAAGACCAGATGGTTTCACAGGTGAATTCTATCAAACATTTAGAGAAGAGCTAACACCTATCCTTCTCAAACTCTTCCAAAATATAGCAGAGGGATGAACACTCTCAAACTCATTCTATGAGACCACCATAACCCAGATAGCAAAACCAGACAAAGATGTCACAAAAAAGAAAACTACAAGCCAATATCTCTAATGAACATAGATGCAAAAATCTTCAACAAATTACAAGCAAACAGAATCCAACAGCATACTAAAAGGATCATAGACCATGATCAAGTGTGGTTTATCCCAGGAATGCAAGGATTCTTCAATATATGCAAATCAATCAATGTGATACACCATATTAACAAATTGAAGGAGAAAAACCATAAGATAATCTCAATAGATGCAGAAAAAGCTTTTGACAAAATTCAACAGCCATTTATGATAAAAATTCTCCAGAAAGTAGGCAGAGAGGGAACCTACCTCAACATAATAAAGGCCATATATGATAAACCCACAGCCAACATCATTCTCAATGGTGAAAAACTGAAACCATTTCCTCTAAGATCAGGAAGAAGACAAGGTTGCCCACTCTCACCACTATTATTCAACATAGTTTTGGAAGTTTTAGCCACAGCAATCAGTGAAGAAAAAGAAATAAAAGGAATCCAAATCAGAAAAGAAGAAGTAAAACTGTCACTATTTGCAGATGGCATGATATTATACATAGAGAACTCTAAAGGTGTTACCAGAAAACTACCAGAGCTAATCAATGAATTTGGTAGAGTAGCAGTATACACAATTAACACACAGAAATCTCTTGCATTCCTATACACTAATGATGAAAAATATGAAAAAGAAATTAAAGAAACACTCCCAGTTTCCATTGTAACAAAAAAGAATAAATACCTCAGAATAAACCTACCTAAGGAGACAAAAGACCTGTATGTAGAAAACTATAAGACACTGATGAAGAAAATTAAAGATGATACAAACAGATGGAGAGATATATTATGTTGGACTGGATGATTCAACATTGTGAAAATGACTATATTACCCAAAGCAATCTACAGATTCAATGCAATCCTATCCAACTACCAATGGCATTTTTCACAGAACTAGAACAAAAATTGCACAATTTGTATGGAAACACAAAAGACCCCAAAGAGCCAAAACAATATTGAGAAAGAAAAATGGAGATGGAGGAATCAGGGTCCTGGACTTCAGACTATACTACAAAGCTACTGTAATCAAGACAGTATGGTACTGGCACAAAGATAGAAATATAGATCAGTGGAACAGGATAGAAAGCCCAGAGATAAACCCACACACATATTATCACCTTTTCTTTGATGCAAGAATATACAATGGAGAAAAGATAGCCTCTTCAATAAGTGGTGCTGGGAAAACTGGACAGCTATATGTAAAAGAATGAAATTAGAACACTCCCTAACACCATACACAAAGATAAACTCAAAATGGATTAAAGACCTAAATGTAAGGCAAGACACTATAAAACTCTTAGAGGAAAACATAGGCAGATCACTCTATGACATAAATCACAGCAAGATACTTTTTGACACAACTCCTAGAGAAATGGAAATAAAACCAAAAATAAACAAATGGGACCTAATGAAACTTAAAAGCTTTTGCACAGCAAAGGAAACTATAAAGAAGACCAAAAGACAACCCTCAGAATGGGAGAAAATATTTACAAACAAAGCAACCTACAAAGTATTAATCTCCAAAATATACAAGCAGCTCATGCAGCTCAATATCAAAAGAACAAACAACCGAACCCCAAAATGGGCAGAAGACCTAAAGAGAAATTTCTCCAAAGAAGATATACAGATTGCCAACAAACACTTGAAAGGATGCTCAACACCACTAATCATTAGAGAAATGCAAATCAAAACTACAATGAGATATAACCTCACACCAGTCAGAATGGCCATCCTCAAAAAATCTACAAACAATAAATTCTGGAGAGGGTGTGGAGAAAAGAGAACCCTCTTTGCACTGTTGGTGGGAATGTAAATTAGTACAGACACTATGGAGAACATATGAAGGTTCCTTAAAAACTAAAACTAAAACTACCATATGACTCAGCAATCCCACTACTGAGCATATACCTTGAGAAAACCATAATTCAAAATGTGTCACATACCACAATGTTCACTGAAGTACTATTTACAATAGCCAGGACATGGAAGCAACCTAAGTGCCCATTAACAGATGAATGGATAAAGAAGATGTGGTACATATATACAATGGAATATTACTCAGCCATAAAAGGAAACGAAATTGAGTTATTTGTAGTGAGGTGGATGGACTTAGAGTCTGTCAAACAGAGTGAAGTAAGTCAGAAAGAGTAAAACAAATACAGTAAGCTAACACATATATATGGAATCTAAAATTAAAATAACTGGTTTTGATGAACCTGAATTTGCTGAATTTGGCATGGATGCAAGTCACATATTTTGTCACAGTGTGCTGGCAGTTATCACCTCTGTCAGGTTTACTTCTAGAAATGGAGGGGATTGAGGTGGAGCTGGGTGTGAGACAGAACTTCCCCTCTGCTCAGTGGCTGTCACCGCCCTACTGGGGATAGGGTCTGATCTCAGGTTGCTGGAGCAAAAGCCCTTAGGATCAGACCCAGGATGGCTCTTTTCCCTTTAAGTGTGTATTTTCCTCTCTCCCTGCACTGGGACCCTTGCTCCAGAAGGGGGAAACGTTGAAGCAAGTGGGGCTTGCATAGGTTCTCAGCTTGTGTTGGCCGCAAACAGAATTTCGAGCTGTCTCCAATGTGCTGCCTGTGCAGGTGCTTGCAATTGTTTTCATCACTCCTTTCAGATGCAGCCTCAGGTGCAAGTCCCCTGTGCCACACCACAGGGCAAGTGGGGCTCATGTGGACTCTTGGCATTGCGGGAGGCGAGCTGTGATGGACCGGGTGCCTTTAGAGATCTGGGCTGTTTCTGATGCACTTACTTGAGTAAGCACCAAGAATGCTTCTGCCTCCCCACCCAGAATCTGCCCCAGGACCGGGTCACCTCTGTGTCTCTGTCTCCCTGGTCATGGCTGCCCCATATCCAGTGCCACATTGTGATGTGGAGTGCGTGGGGCTGGAATGTTCATTCAGCTCAGGCTGGAGTGCATGCTGAGGCAGTTGTGGGAAACCTGGCAGCTGCTAGAACAGGCCCCTCTCCTCCCTTCCTTTGGGGCAAGCCAGGGGGCATGCACTCCTTATAAGCAGAGTCCAGGCTTCCCACCACCCTCCTGTTAGTCCCAGCTGTCCTGCAACCAGCCAAGGGGGCTCATCTAGCCTGCGTAGGACCCCAGGACTGGGATGCCCAATCTGTGGCGCTCACTGCTCACTCCTCAAGTGGGTGTCTGCCAACATATTATCCGTTTTCTTGAGTCACCTCTCAGGGGCACAGGTCTCTATCAAATTGCTTTTCTTCACTTCCTACCTGATTACATGTGTATCTTTCTTACAGCCTTGGTTGTAAAGGAGTCCTCTGCCAGTTTTCAGTTAATTTCCAGTGAGAATTGTTCCTCATGTTGATGTACTTTTGATTTGCTTGTAGGTGGAGTGAGCTCCATGTCCCCTTACTATCCCATCTTGATCAATCATTTACACTTTGTGTTAATTGACATTTCCTGCTTTCCTTAAATTGTAAACTTAAAGATGGTTGTTGGTTGGTAAACATTGATTTCTGCTCCAACTCTAGAGCAGATTTATAACTCTCACTCTGCTCTTTCTGTTCACAGCCCATCAACTTGCTTTGTTACCAAATGGATCCATTTTGTTCTTCTTCCCTTAAAAACATTCTTAGATACATGACATTAACTGTATGTATTATATGTTTCTATAGAAAAGACTAGAAGATTTTTGACTAAATTATTTTTCAATCAATTCTCATTGATAAGATTCCAGTTGCTAATTACATGATGATCTATCTTTAATTCTGAGTAAATCACACAAATGATACTTATTTCAAATTATAATTCTATAGAGTGAAAGTAACAATTACCTTCTTTAATGATTTATTTTTGTTTTGATTTTAAAATAATTTGAATCTTACATAAACCTTGAAACCTTAGAAAAAATTTCTATATCACATTTAGTCAGATTCTCTAAGTTTTAATATTTTAAAACATTTGTTTTACCATTTTATTTAGCTATCTACATGTATATTAATATTTTTTCTGAATAATTTGAGAGTAATACATAGCATTTATTTACTTCTAAATATATGTGTATTCTTTCCTAAAATTAAGATATTGTTTTATACAACTATAGTACAATTATCAAAATAAAGAAATATAATAGTCTCCAATATACAGACCTTATTCAAGTTTTGCCATTGTTTCAATACTTTCCCTTATTGCAAAATAAATGAGTTTTTCTTTTCAGGATCCAACCCAGGATAACTTGTTGCAATGGATGGTCTTGTCTCTTCCTTTTCTTTTAATCTGGAGCAGTTCTGCTATCTTTCTTTATCACCATGGCATTTCTGAAGAGTGTGGACTGTTAATTGTATCTCCCAATTTGTATGTGTTTATTGCTTCCTCATAATTAAATTTATGTTACAATTTGTGGGAAAAAATGCCACAGATAGAATACTTTGTTCTTCTCAGAGCATCATTTCTAGAGGCATGAGATGCACATTTTCCCAAATATTGGTGATGATACCTTTGATCACTTGCTTAAGGTGATGACTGACAATTTTCTTTATACTCAAGTTACTTTTTCCTCTTTGTAGTTAATTAACGTCTTGAGGGGAGACACGTGAGAATTTATAAATGTCCTATTGTTAATTACCCAATAGATTTAAAACCCATTCATGGTATTTCCCTGAAAGTATTACTACTAGTTTATTATCACATGTTGAATCCTTGTATAACTTATATTTTCTGCATTCATTACTTGGCATTCTGCTCAAAGTAAGGGCTTTTGGGATTAGGAACCAAGATGGCGGAGTAGAAGGACATGCCCTCACTCCCTCTTGTGAGAAGACCAGAATCACAACTAGCTGCTGGACAATCATCGACAGGAAGACACTGGAACTCACCAAGAAAGATACCCCACATCCAAAGAAAAAGGAGAAGCCACAATAAGACAGTAGGAGGGGCACAATCACAGTAAAATCAAATCCCATAACTGCTGGTTGGGTGACTCACACACTGGAGAACACTTATACCACAGAAGGCCACCCACTGGAGTGAAGGTTCTGAGCCCCATGTCAGTCTTCCCAACCTGGGGGTCTGGAAACGGGAGGAGGAATTCCTAGAGAATCAGACTTTGAAGTCTAGTGGGATTTGATTGCAGGACTTTGAGAGGACTGGGGCAAAAAGAGACTCCACTCTTGGAGGACACACACAAATTAGTGTGTGCATCAGGACCCAGGGGAAGGAGCAGTGACCCCATAGGAGACTGAACCAGACCTACCTGCTAGTGTTGGAGGGTCTCCTGCAGAGGTGGAGGGTGGCTGTGGCTCACCGTGGGGACAAGGACACTGGCAGCAGAAGTTCTGGGAAGTACTCCTTGGCACCAGCCCTCCCAGAGTCTGCCATTAGCCTCACAAAAGAGCCCAGGTGAGCTCCAGTGTTGGGCTGCCTCAGGCCAAACAACCAACAGAGAGGGAACCCAGCCCCACCCATCAGCAGTCAAGCATATTAAAGTTTTACTAAGCTCTGCCCAACAGAGCAACAGTCAGCTCCACCCACCACCAGTCCCTACCTTCAGGAAACTTGCAGAAGCCTCTTAGATAGCCTCATCCACCAGAGGGCAGACAACAGAAGCAAGAAGAACTACAATCCTGCAGCCTGTGGAACAAAACCCACATTCATAGAAAGATAGACAAGATGAAAAGGCAGAGGGCTATGTACCAGATGAAAGAACAAGATAAAATCCCAGAAAAACAACTAAATGAAGTGGAGATAGTCAACCTTCCAGAAAAAAGAATTCAGAATAATGATAGTGAAGATGATCCAGGACCTCGGAAAAAGAATGGAGGCAAAGATTGAAAAGATGCAAGAAATGTTTAACAAAGACATAGAAAAATTAAAGAACAAAAAAACAGAGATGAAAAATATAATAACTGAAATGAAAACTACACTAGAAGGAATCAATAGCAGAATAACTGAGGCAGAAGAACGGATAAGTGACCTGGAAGACAGAATGGTGGAACTCACTGCTGTGGAACAGAATAAAGAGAAAAGAATGAAAAGAAATGAAGGCAGCCTAAGAGACCTCTGGGACAACATTAAACACAACAACAGTCACACTATAGGGGTCCCAGAAGGAGAAGAGAGAGAGAAAGGACCAGAGAAAATATTTGAAGAGATTATAGTCAAAAACTTCCTTAACATGAGAAAGCAAATAGCCATCCAAGTCCAGGAAGTGCAGAGTCCCATACAGGATAAACCCAAGGAGAAACACACCGAGACACATAGTAATCAAATTGGCAAAAATTAAAGACGAAAAATTATTGAAAGCAGCAAGGGAAAAACGACAAATAACATACAAGTGAACTCCCATAAGGTTAACAGCTGATTTCTCAGCAGAAACTCTACAAGCCAGAAGGGGGTGGCATGATATACTTAAAGTGATGAAAGGGAAGAATGTACAGCCAACATTACTCTACCTGGCAAGGATCTCATTCCGAGTTGATGGAGAAATCAAAAGCTTTACAGGGCTTCCTTGGTGGTGCAGTGGTTGAGAGTGTGCCTGCCGATGCAGGGGACATGGGTTCGTGCCCCGGTCCAGGAGGATCCCACATGCCACGGAGTGGCTAGGCCTGTGAGCCATGGTCGCTGAGCCCGCGTGTCCAGAGCCTGTGCTCCACAACGGGAGAGGCCACAACAGTGAGA
This sequence comes from Lipotes vexillifer, assembly GCF_000442215.2. Taxonomy (NCBI): domain Eukaryota; kingdom Metazoa; phylum Chordata; class Mammalia; order Artiodactyla; family Lipotidae; genus Lipotes; species Lipotes vexillifer. The sequence continues at coordinate 22,634 of NW_006796981.1, read as the reverse complement.
GGTCCGCATACCGAAAAAAAAAAAAAAGCTTTACAGACGAGCAAAAGCTAAGAGAATTCAGCACCACGAAACCAGCTCTACAACAAATGCTAAAGGAACTTCTCTAAGTGGGAAACACAAGAGAAGAAAAGGACCTACAAAAACAACCCCAAAACAATTTAGAAAATGGTCATAGGAACATACATATCAATAATTACCTTAAACATGAATAGATTAAATGCTCCAACCAAAAGACACAGACTGGCTGAATGGAAACAAAAACAAGACCCATCTATATGCTGTCTACAAGAGACCCACTTCAGATCTAGCAGAAGGAAAGAAATCATAAAGATCACAGCAGAAATAAGTGAACTAGAAACAAAGAAAACAATAGCAAAGATCAATAAAACTAAAAGCTGGTCCTTTGAGAAGATAAACAAAATTAATAAACCATTAGCCATACTCATCAAGAAAAAGAGGGAGAGGACTCAAATCAATAAAATTAGAAATGAAAAAGGAGAAGTTACAGCAGACACTGGAAAAATACGAAGCATCCTAAGAGACTACTACAAGCAACTCTATGCCAATAAAATGGACAACTGGAAGAAATGGACAAATTCTTAGAAAGGTATAACCTTCCAAGACTGAACGAGGGTGAAATAGAAAATATGAAGAGACCAATCACAAGTTATGAAATTGAAACTGTGATGAAAAATCTTCCAACAAATGAAAGTCCAGGACCAGATGGCTTCACAGGTGAATTCTACCAAATATTTAGGGAAGAACTAACACCCATCCTTCTCATACTCTTCCAAAAATTGTGGAGGAAGGAACACTCCCAAACTCATTCTATGAGGCCACCATCACCTGGATACCAAAACCAGACAAAGATACTACAAAAAAAGAAAATTACACACCAATATCATTGATGAATATAGATGCAAAAATCCTCAATGAAATACAAGCAAACAGAATCCAACAATATATTAAAAGGATCATACACCATGATCAAGTGGGATTTATCCCAGGGATGCAAGGATTCTTCAATATACATAAATATATCAATGTGATAAACCATATTAACAAACTGAAGAATAAAAACCATATGATCATCTCAATCGATGCAGAGAAAGCTTTTGACAAAATTCATCACCCATTTATGATGAAAACCCTCCAGAAAGTGGGCATAGAGGGAATCTATCTCAACATAATAAAGGCCATATATGACAAACCCACAGCCAATATCATTCTCAATGGTGAAAAACTGAAAGCATTTCCTCTAAGATCACGAACAAGACAAGGATGTCCACTCTCACCACTATTATTCAATATAGTTTTGGAGGTCCTAGCCATGGCAATCAGAGAAGAAAAAAGAAATAAAAGGAATGCAAATTGGAAAAGAAGAAGTAAAACTATCACTGTTTGCAGATGACATGATACCATACATAGAGAATCCTAAAGATGCCACCTGAAAACTACTAGAGCTAATCAATGAATGTGGTAAAGTTGCAGGATACAAAATTAATGCACAGAAACCTCTTGCATTCCTATACACTAATGATGAAAAATCTGAAAGAGAAATTAAGGAAACACTCCCATTTACCATTTCAACAAAAAGAATAAAATACCTAGGAATAAACCTAGCTAGGGAGACAAAAGACCTGTATGCAGAAAACTATAAGACACTGCTGAAAGATATCAAAGATGATACCAACAGATGGAGAGATATACCATGTTTTTGGATTGGAAATATTGTGAAATATTGTGAAAATGACTATACTACCCAAAGCAATGTACAGATTCAATGCAATCCCTATCAAATTACCAATGGCCTTTTTTACAGAACTAGAACAAAAAATCTTAGAATTTGTATGGAGACACAAAAGAGGCCGAATAGTAAAAACAGTCTTGAGGGAAAGAAATGGAGCTGGTGGAATCAGACTCCCTGACTTCGGACTATACTACAAAGCTACAGTAATCAAGACAGTATGGTATTGGCACAAAAACAGAAAGGTAGATCAATGGAACAGGATAGAAAGTCCAGAGAAACCCATGCACCTATGGTCAACTAATCTATGACAAAGGAGGCCAGGATATACAATGGAGAAAACACAGTCTCTTCAAAAGTGGTGCTGGGAAAACTGGACAGCTACATGTAAAGGAATGAAATTAGAACACTCCCTAACACCATACACAAAAATAAACTCAAAATGAATTAGAGACCTAAATGTAAGACTGGACACTATAATACTCTTAGAGGAAAACATAGGAAGAACACTCTGACATAAATCACAGCAAGATCTTTTTTGTTCCACCTCCTAGAGTAATGGAAATAAAAACAAAAATAAACAAATGGGACCTAATGAAACTTAAAAGCTTTTGCACTGCAAAGGAAACCATAAACAAGAAGAAAAGACAACCCTCAGAATGGGAGAAAATATTTACAAATGAATCAACGGACATAGGATTAATCTCCAAAATATATAAACAGTTCATGCAGCTCAATATTAAAAAAACAAACAACCCAATCCAAAAATGGGGAGAAGACCTAAATAGACATTTCTCCCAAGAAGACATACAGATGGCCTAGAAGCCCATGAAAAGCTGCTCAACATCACTGATTATTAGAGAAATGCAAAGCAAAACTACAATGAGGTATCACCTCACACCAGTTAGAATGGGCATCATCAGAAAATCTACAAACAACAAATGCTTAAGAGGGTGTGGGGAAAAAGGAACACTCTTGCACTGAACACTCTCTCACAGCTGGTGGGAATGTAAATGGATACAGCCACAATGGAGAACAGTATGGAGGTTCCTTAAAAAACTAAAAATAGAATTACCATACGATCCAGCAATCCCACTACTGGGCATATACCCACAGAAAACCATAATTCAAAAAGACACATGGGGCTTCCCTGGTGGTGCAGTGGTTGAGAGTCTGCCTGCCGATGCAGGGAACACGGGTTCGTGCCCCGGTCTGGGAAGATTCCCACATGCCATGGAGTGGCTAGGCCCATGAGCCATGGCCGCTTAGCCTGCGCATCCAGAGCCTGCACGTCCGGAGCCTATGCTCTGCAACGGGAGAGGCCACAGCAGTGAGAGGCCTGCGTACTGCTAAAAAAAAAAAAGACACATGCACCCCAATGTTCACTGCAGCACTCTTTACTATAGCCAGGTCATGGAAGCAACCTAAATGCCCATCGACAGATGAATAGATAAAGAAGTTGTGGTACATATATACAATGGAATATTACTCAGTCATAGAAAGGAATGAAATCGGGTCATTTGTTGAGACGTGGATGGATCTAGAGAGTGTTATACAGAGTGAAGTAAGTCAGAAAGAGAAAAACAAATATTGTATATTAACACATATATGTGGAACCTAGAAAAAATGGTACAGTTGAACCGGTTTGCAGGGCTAAAATTGAGACACAGATGTAGAGAACAAATGTATGGACACCAAGGGGGGAAAGTGGTGGGGAAGTGGGGGTGGTGGTGTGATGAATTGGGTGATTGGAATTGACATGTATACAGTGATGTGTATAAAATTGATGACTATTAAGGGCCTGCTGTATAAAAAAATATATAAAATAAAATTTAAATTTTTTTATACAAAGTAAGGACTCTTTCTCATCTTTCATTTATTTATTTATTTATTTTTGTATGGACTCATAGATTCTCATGCTATGTATTATGATTATGATTATTAATAATTATGATTATTACCATTATTTATTTGATGATCCAATTATCTTGAGTCCTTTGATGATTTTTACTCTTGGAACCATTGTGAAGTCATTATGCTTTGCATTAAGCTGTCATCATTAGATGCTGGGTAGTAAGGTCCATTTAGGGGAATGAAAAAATAGATCAATACATCATGTATATATAGATAAAAACAAATAGATTTTATATACATATTCTATTAAAATAGACTCTGTTAGGCAGAATAAAGTCCCTCACAGATATCCATGCCCTAATATCCTAAACTTGGAAACATGTTAGCATAACATGACAACAGAGACTTTGCTGGTGGGGTTAAATATGCTCATCAGCTCACCCAATAAAGGAAGATTATTCTGGATTATATGAATGAGTCCATGGGTCATAGGCCTTTAAAACAGAGTAGGAGAGAGCTAAAGAGTCTGAGACAGACGAGGCATTGAAAGGAATCATCTCACGGTTGCTACAGTTGCTACCTTTGAAGATGAAGGAAGCCACAAGCTGAGGAATGTGGGTGGCCTGTAAGAAGCTGGAGACAACCTGTCAGCTGACAGCCAGCAAGGAACAGGGACCTCAGACTTAAAAATCACAATATACAAATTTCTGCCAAATCATGAATGAGGAAGGAAACATTATCCCCTAGAGTGTCCAGAAGTAATCAGAGGCCCACCAACACCTTGATTTTAGCCTGGTGACAACATGTCAGACTTCTAAACTACCAAAACATAAAATTATATATATATATATATATATATGTATGTATGTATGTATGTATGTATATTGTTTTAGGCCACTGAGTTTGTGATGTTGCTCATCACAGCAATAGTAAACTAATAGATGGACTATGTATGTGTATATGCATATGGGCTATTGTCCATGTAAACGCAATTTATTATGTATTTTCTCATTCTTTCTCACTCTTTCTGTCTCTTCGAGCATTTTCTCTGACTCCTTTTTGTTTTATTCCATATCTACTGTGTCTTGCTTTTCCCTCTCTCTAATATTTTATATATATATATATATTCTGATTCTGGAGGCTCATGGGTAACAAATTCATCCAATGCAAGCCAAGAAGAGTGACATGGTAGTAGAAAGCCAATAAATGCAAATTAGCAGCAGTCGATCTTTGAACTTTTGAAAACTGAACTCCTAACCTTTCTGCTTTTTGCAATGTGTTTTTGCTACTTCCTTAGAGAAATCACCTAAAATTATTTTGACTTGAGTATTACATAAAATATCTCCAATGAGTTATTTTGCCAAGCCACACATAACATGTTAATATTTTCTCAAAAGACTTTTAATATAGCAATCAGTCTTCTTAAAAAATAGCATATTTCCCCCCTATAACTTGGCTTCATCATTGAAGCTTGTGGTAAACATAATTAAAAAATCTGGAGCAGGTTTGAATGCTTAATGGCATGCTGGACACAAGCCAGTATTTCAACTTCTAGGTGAGATTGGATGCTTGGGCAGGTATCTCTAACTTCATGTAATTACCATATTCTGGAGAAGTTGTGGTCAAATTATATTTTCATAAATAAAACCACATTTTAGAGTGATGAGTAGAGTTTGCTATGTGAAGAAATCTTATGATGAATTATTTGTTAACCATCAGTTCATAAGGTGTGTGTGTGTGTGTGTGTGTGTGTGTGTGTGTGTGTGTTCTTTTCTCTGTGGATAAATCTCAGCTGCCACTATTGTGTTTATTTAAAGTAGACCATAGTTATAGTTTAGAAATTTTTAAAAGACCTTATTTTCAATGACCTGCTGAGGTAGGAAGTGGTTGTTAAAAATGGAGAAGTTTAATTTTACCTTATTTATTTATCTTTTAAAATTGTTTAATTGAAGAATAGTTGATGTATAATATTATATTAGTTTCAGGTGTACTGCACAGTGATTCAATATTTTTATAAATAATATTCCATTTAAAATTACTACAAAATAATGGCTATATGTCCATATGCTGAATAATATATCCATGTTCCTTATTTATGTTATACATAGGAGTTTGTGTCTCTTAATCCCATATACCTATTTTGCCCTTCCCCCTTCCATTTCCCCACTGGTAACCACCAGTTTGTTTTCTATATCTGTGAGTTTATTTCTGTTTTGTTCTATGCATTCCTTTGTTTTATTTTTTAGATTCCACATATAAGTAATATCATACAGTATCTGTCTTTATCTGATTTATTTCACTAAGCATAATACTCCCTAGGTCCATTCATGTTGTTGCAAATGGCAGAATTTCATTCTTTTTTATGGATGAGTAGTATTCCAGGGTATATATGTATATCTCATCTTCTTTATCCATTCTTCTGTGGATGGACACTTAGGTTGCTTCCATATCTTGGCTATTGTAAATAATGCTGCTAGGAACGTTGGGGTGCATGTACTTTTTGAGTTAGTGTTTTCACTTTCTTTAGATATATACCTAGCAGTGGAAATTCTGGATCATATGGTAGTTTTATTTTTAGCTTTTTGAGGTATCTCCATACCTAGTTCCATAGTAGCTCCACCAATTTAGAATCCCACCAACAGTGTACTAGGGTTTTCCTTTCTGCACATCCTCAACAGCATTTGTTATTTGTAGGCTTTCTGATGATAGCCATTCTGATAGATGTGAGGTATATCTCATTGTGATTTTGATTTTTATTTCTCTGTTGATTAGTGATGTTGAGCATTTTTGCATGTGCCTGTTGGCCATCTGTATGTCTTCTTTTGGAAAAATGTCTATTTAGGACTTCTGCACATGTTTTGACTGGGTTGTTTGTTTTTTGATATTGAGTTGTATGAGCTGTTTACATATTTTGGATAGTAACCCCAATCAGTTATATCATTTGCAAATATTTTCTCCCATTCTGTAGGTTGTCTTTTTGTTTTGTTGATAGTTTGATGTGAAGAAGATTTTAAGTTTAATTACATCCAATTTTGTTCTTTTTGCTTTTATTTCTTTTGCATTGCATCCAAAAAATATTGCTATGATTTATGTCAAAGAGTGTTCTGCCTCTGGTCTCTTCTAGAAGTTTTATGGTTTCCAGTCTTACATTTGGGTTTTTAATTCATTTTGAGTTTATTTTTGTATATGATGTTAGAGAATGTTCTAATTTCATTCTTTTACACATAGCTGTTTAGTTTTCCCAGCACCACTTATTGAAGAGATTGTCTTTTCTCCATTGTATATTCTTGCCTTCTTTTTCATAAATTAACTGACTATAAGTGCATGGGTTTATGTCTGGGCTCTATCTTCTGTTCCATTGATCTATGTGTCTGTTTTTGTGCTGATATCATGCTGTTTTGATTATTGTAGCTTTGTAGTATAGTCTGAAGTCTGGGATGGTGATACCTTCATCTTAGTTACTTTTTTCTCAAGATTGCTTTGGCAATTTGGGGTCTTTTGCGGCTCCATGTGAATTTTAGGATTATTTGTTCTAGTTCTGTGAAAAATGTCATGGGTATTTTGATAAGGATTGCATTAAATCTGTAAATTTCTTGAGTAGCATGGATATTTTAATGATATTAATACTTCCAATCCAATAGTATAGAATATCTTTCCATTTCTGGAAAGATATCCATCTTCAATTTCCTTCACTGATCTTTTATATTTTTCATGGTATAGGTCTTTCACCTCTTTGGTTAAGTATATTCCTAGGTATTTTACTCTTTTTGATGCAATTTTAAATGAGATTGTCTCTCTGTTTTTTTACTTTCTCTTTCTGATAGTTCACTATTAGTGTATAGAAAAGCAACAGATTTCTGTATATTAATCTTGTATCCTGGAAATTTACTGAATTTATTTCTTAGTTCTAAAGCTTTATGGTGGAGAATTTTAGTTTTTCTATATATAGTACTGTCATCTGCAAATAATGATAGTTTTACTTATTCCTTTCCAATTTGAATGTCTTTTATTTCTTGTCTGATTGCTGTAGCTAGGACTTCTAATACTATGTTAAATAGAAGTGGTGAGAGTGGACATTCTTGTCTTTTTCCTGGTTTTGAAGGAAAGGCTTTTGGTTTTTCACTGTTGAGTATGATGTTAGCTCTAGGTTTGTTATAAGTGGCCTTTATTATGTTGAGGTATGTTCCCTCTATACCCATTTTGATGAGAGTTTTTAATTGCTGAATTTTGTCAAATGCTTTTCTGCATTAATTGAGATGATTATGTGATTTTTATCCTCCCTTTTTAAAATGTATTTTATCACAGTGATTTATTTGTGAGTATTGATCCATCCTTGCAGCCCTGGAATAAATCCCACTTGATCATGTTCTATGATCCTTTTTGTATATTGTATTCAGTCTGCTAATATATTGTTGAGGGTTTTTACATCTATATTCCTCAAAGGTATTGGCCTTTCTTTTATAATTATAATTTTTTTGTCATGTCTCTCATACCAAGCCTACCCTGAAAGAAATGTTAAAGAGTTTTCTTTAAGTGGAAAAATAAAAGGCTATAACAAGAAGTAAGAAGCTATAAGAAAGGAAAGATCCCACTAAGAAAGGCAAATATATAGTAAAGGCTGAGGATCACTTAAATAAGCTAGTACAAAGATTAAAAGACAAACAACTGAAAAATGTTTATTATGTTTCTAGTAGTAAAATTGAATTTGTAATTTCAAAACTCCCAGCAAACAAAAGTCCAGGACTAGATGGCTTCACAGAAGAATTCTACAAAGATATAATGAAGAGCTAATACCTATCCTTCTCAAACTATTCCAAATATTTGAAGAGGATGGAGCACTTCCAAATTCATTTTATGAGACCACATTACACTGATACTATAACCTTTTCTTTTAACTTAAGGGAATATTTTGGTCTTCAGTTTTAAATCACAAATGTTTCAAAGCTCTCTATAAATCTCTAATTACCATGCAAATTAAAAAAATAAAGAAAAATTAATACTACCTTATCTCTGAATTGTTGTTCATTTAGCCTTTTGTTGTGCAACTGAAGTCATGTGAATTTGACATATCACTTTTGATATATTATTACACTAGCTCGATATACACCAAGTAACTTTGTGTTCCTGTAATCTTAACATGCTTCAAGTTGTTTCTTTTCAGTCACTTTTTCATTATTCAATCATTTACCATGGAATACTCCATACTGATTTTTTTTTAATGTGGAAATTATGACCTTTGAGTTCCAAGAAGTTCAGAATTCAAGGCTGCTGGGCAAAGAAATAAACCTGTTAACAGAAATGTATGAGAGGTAATAGGTTCTGTGATAGATACACAATGAGAAGATATCTTGGTGAGTATCCTTAGCAGATATCAATAAAGGTGATTATTCAAGCATATGCAGAATTTTACCAGGTGGGAAATGGTGGAGAGAACAGCAGAGAGAACATCAAGTGCTAAAGCAGAGATGAGTGAAGAGGGTATCATATTTGCAAATAGTCAGCAATTTGAGGCCATTGACCACAGGGCTCACTGTGGAAATGTAGAAATTATAGAGTGTAGGCATTCTGCTTGCCTTTTCTGAACAGTCCAAAAAGACTGATGCCACCAGCTCCTTTATCACAATCCTAATTTCCTGTTTAGTATCCTTTCCATTTCCCACTGTACATGTCCATGGGAAATAAACACACAAATAATGGCTATCTAGATTATTTCCCTGATATTTTTATTAAAGTAAAATTTCTATACAGAAAACTTCACTCTTATTAGTGTAGTGTTCTGTGAGTTTTGACAAACATGTATAGTGATGCAACCACCACCACCACCACAATCAAGATATATTACATTTCAATTGTACCAAATAATTCTTCATGTCTTCATGCCTTTTGCAATTGACCCTTTACCATCACCCCTAAATCCCAGCAAACTGTTTTTTTCTCCTTTCCTATAGTTTTGCCTTTTCTAGAATGTCCTATTAATAGATTCCCAGTCTTCTGAGTCTGACTCCTTGCACTTAGCATTAATGCATTTGAATTCATTCATCCTGTTATTTTATCAATAGTTCATCCTTTATATTACTGGGCAGTATTCCATTCTATGGATATACAATTTGTTTACCCATTCTCCAGTTGAGGAATATTTGCATTATTTACAGTTTTTGGCAATCATGGATAAAGTTATTCACGCACAGTTTTTTCGTGTGGACATAGGATTACATTTCACTTTTGTAAATACTGAGGAGTGGAGTTGCTATGTGATATGTTAAGTAAATGTTTAACTTTATAAGAATCTACTGAACTGTTTTACAAAGTGATTGTATCATTTTGCATTCCTACCTGCAATATATGAGTATTCTAGTTGCTTTGATTTCTTGATACTATTTGGTATTTTATTTTATTTTTTTTAGCCATTCTGGTAGATTGTATTGATTTCTCATTATGGTTTTAATCTTAGGTTAATTTTACTAATGATGGACCTCTTCATTTGAATATTTCTAATCCATATAGCTTATTTGGTGAAGTGTGCCTTCAAATCTTTTGCCCATTTTTAGAATTGCGTTGTTGGTTTTATTGTGTTTTAAGAGTCCTTTATATATTCCAGAAGTCTTTGTCAGATGTGTCATTTGCAAGTAGTCTGTGTATTGTTTCTCAGCCTAGCTTTTTTTGTAGTTTTATAGTCAACCTTAAATGCATTTTAGTCTTTTTTTTAACTGAATGCTTTTAAAAACAATTTTAATTGAAGTAAAACATGTGTGTATGTGTGTATAGTTATGGTTTAAATTATGTCCATAAATATTTGATAGTCCCTTCAGGAGGTGGAGTTTAGTTCTCTTCCTTTTGAGAGTGGGCTGGACTTATTGACTCTCTTCTAAAGAATTTACAGGAAAAAATGACAGTGTATGACTTCTAAGACAAGGGTGTAAGAAGCACTGCACTTTCCTCTTTGCTCTCTTGCATCACTCACTCTCGGGGAAGCCAGCTGTCATTTTGTGCGTACATTCCAGCAGCCCTATGAGAGAAGCCACGGAACAAGGAACTGAGGCCTCCTACCAATAGGCAGTGAGTTGAGAGCTCTAGCCAACTGCCAGGAGAGTAAGCCATCTTGGTACGGAGTTTCCAATCTCAGTCAAGCCTTTAGATGACTGCAGCACTGGCTGTCACAGTGACTGCAAACCCAAGAGAGATCCTGAGCTACCAGTCACCCAACTAAGCGGCTCTCAGACTCCAGACCCTCAGAAACTATGTGAAATGATAGATATTCGTTGTTTTAAGCTGCTAAGTTTTGGAGCCATTTTTGCATAATGATAAATTTTATATCTCCATCATCTATCTATCTATCATCTATCTATCTAACTTTATAAGTATCTACCAACCTGTTTTACAAAATGGTTGTATCATTTTGTATTTCTACAAGCAATATGTCAGTATTCCATCTGCTTTGATTCCGTGATAGCATTTGTTGTTGTGATTTTATACATACACATACATATATATATATATAAAACCTCCAAATTATAAGTTTACAAGTCCACGAATTTCCACACAGTGAACACACGTTTGTAAATTCCACCAGTTCAGGAAATAACACAGTACTAGCACCTCAGAAGAATGCCACCTGACGTCTCTCAGTAACTATTCCCACTGCTCCTCACGGATAACTACTTTATTCACAACGTAATTCAGTTTTGCCTGATTTTACACTTTGTATAAATGGAACCATATAATATGGTCTCTTTTGCATCTGGCCTCCTTCACACAATATTATGTTTCTGATACTCTTCCAAGTTGTTTTGTGAACTAGTAGTTTCATTATCTCCCATTACCATATGGTATTCTATTATATAAATACATCATAATTTATTGTTACTTTATTATGAATGAGCATTTCTATTTTTTTCAGTTTGAGTTTTCTGCAAATATACATTTTTGCACATTTCCATATTTATCTTTTGATGAGCATTTCTCTATGATGTATACTTATAAGTGGAATTGTTTGGTCATAGTTCTGCCTGTATGGCATATATTTAAATAATTTTCTGAGGCAGTTTTATCAACCTAGTCTTCCACCAATGATGGATGTACATTCTACTTGCCCTGCATTCTTGTCAATACACAGGATGGTCAGAGTTTTTAATTTTAGATATTCTGAAGAATATATAATAGTATTGCATTATGGTTTTAATTTGTATTTCCCTAATGACCGATGAGGTTGAACATATGTTTATAGAACATTTGGATGTCCTCTTTTATAAAGTGCCTCCCTTGTCCATTTTTGTTTTAGGTGATCTGTATTTTTCCTATAGATTGGCAGGAACTCATTATACATTTCATATATAAGTCCTCTGTTTATTATATGTATTGTATGCATCTTCTCCCACTCTGCAGCTTTTGTTTTCATGCTTTTTTAATGAGGAGTTTTTAACTTTAATGTGTAAAAGTTCTACGTTTTTCCCTCTATGGTTAGTGTTTTTGCATCTTATTTAAGAATTTTTATCTATTACACTTCAAGATCACACATATATTCTGTTATAGCTTCTTCTAAAAGTGTCATTACTTTACATTTCATATTTAGATTTAAAATCTATCTGGAATTCATTGTTAAATAGTGTGGGATAGAAGTCAAAATTCATTTTCTTCCATATAAATATCCAGTTAATCCAATACAACTAATTGAAAAGACAATCCTTTCCCCACTCTTTTGCCTTTCTCTTGATCAAGTGTCCATATACATGCCTTTTTCTGGATACTCTGTTGTGTTGCGTTAGTCTATTTTTATATTCTTGTACCAATGCCACTCTATGCTATATATTGTATCTTAATAATTTCCTTAAGTCCAGTAATGTAAGGGTTTCAAAATTTTTTCTTCTTTCAGGCTGTCTTACATATTCTTGAACTTTTGCATTTTGATATATATTTTAGAATATTTCTTACACACACATTTTGATATATATTTTAGAATATTTCTTACACACATACACAAATGCACACAAACAAGGGGATTTTGATTAGGACTGAATTGAATCTGTAGAATAATTTGAGTGGTCTAATATGTAAATATGGCATATTTTTCCATTTAGTCTTTGCAATATTTATTTTTACTGTGAATAGGAGCTGCTTACTTTGCACTAGCTTTATTCTAATTTATTTGCCTTTTATAAATGCTATCTTTTATAGACTTCATTTTATCAATTTGTTGCTGATAAATTGAAAACACTTAATTTTTGTAAATTGATCTTATACCTGGCAGTCATGATCGATTTACTTATTAATAATTATTATGTAGTTTCTAAATAAAGACAATATTATTACTTTCCCCAATCCTCATGCCTTTTACTTATTTTCTTGTTGGATTTATTTCACTGTAGGGTCTTTAGCACAATGTTCAATAGAAATGGGCGTAGTAATTTCTTTTTTGTCCTGGTCTCAATTAACATCTTTCAGTATCTTTCAGTATTTAATTATCTTTCAGTATTTAATTATGACATATATATAAGCATATACTTGCTGTAAGATTTTGTATCATCTTTTGAAATGATCACATTTCTTTCTTATCTTGTTAATATGATATGTTCCATTGGTTGATTTCTACTCGTAAACTGCATATTCCTGGAATAAAGCCAGTTTGATCATAAACTATTTTCTGAATTTGGATCTCACTGAATATGAATTTTTAATGTTTTGTTTAGGTTTTTGAAGTATGCTTATGAGAGAGATTGTCTTGTAATTTTCCTTTCTTATAATTGTTCTTAACAGGTTTTGTTATTAAAATTATGCTTGCCTCTTAAAACTGCTTATCGTTTTTTTTATTCTTTTAATGAGTTTGTCTAGAATTGGACTTATTTCTTCCTTATATGTTTATAACATTTCCTGGTAAAAGTATCTGACACTGGAGTTTCTTTGTGGGAGGGTTTTAAAATACAGATGTAATTTATTTAACAGACAAAGGATTATTTAGATTTTTTAAATTTCTTTTTAGGTATTTTCACATGTTGTATTTTTCTAGGGATTATTATATTTCATGTAAATTTTCAAATGTATTATAATAATACTTTTAATAATTTAGAATCTGTAGAAATATCTCCTTTTTGTTTCTGATGTTAGTAGTTTGTGCTTTTTCTCATAATTCTTGTCAGGAGTTTATTAGCCTTTTCAAAGAAACATTTTCTTCTTCTTTGATTTTTTTTTCTATTATACAATTGTTTTCTATTTCATCAATTTCAAATTGTATCTGTATTATTTATTACATTTTATTTTTTGTTTATTTTACTATTATGTTTAACTTCTTGAGATGTAAACTGAGATCATTGATTCTCAATCATTTTCTTTTTAAAAATATTATATGAAAAAGTCTATAAATTTACCTCTGAAAAGGACATTACCTATAGCATTTTTATGTCCTATTTTCAATATAGTTTTCATTTCAGAATACTTTAAAATTTCTTTTTTGATTTTGTCTGTGACCCATAGAGTTATTTATAAATTTATTCATTGATTTCCCAATATTTGGGCTTTTTCTCTTGTTTTGAATTTTTTGGTACGTGGGTCCCTCACTGTGGTGGCCTCTCCCGCTGCGGAGCACAGGCTCTGGACACGCAGGCCCAGCAGCCACGGCCCATGGGCCCAGCCGCTCCACGGCATGTGCCATCCTCCCGGACCGGGGCACGAACCCACGTTCCCTGCATTGGCAGTTGGATTCTCAACCACTGCTCCACCAGGGAAGCCCGGATCAAAATTTTTAACATATGAAACATCCCTCTTCATCTCCAGACCCCTTTTTCCTTAAAGTCTAAATTGTCTATTAGTATAATTGTGTCACTTTTCTTTTAATTATGCTTTCCAGGATATACATTTTTCCTTACACATTCTCATAAGCCTTCTCTATTTCTTCGATTTAAAGTGTGCTTTCTTGTGAGCAACATATAACATGGTTTTGTTGCTGTTTTTTTTAATCATTCTGATCATTTTGTTTGGATTATTTAATCCAATTATATTGAATGATATTATTGATATATTTGGTTATATCTACCATTTTATTATTTATCATGTATTTATCTCATCTATTTTATAGTCTATAATCTTTTTCTCTTAAGATAAATCAAATTATTTGTATTTTTTAATTAAATTTTTATTAATTATTTTACTTTTTCGCCATGTTAGGTATATTTTGTTGACATAACAATATGCAGTTTTATTTATTTACTTTTGGCTACATTGGGTCATCATTGCTGTGCATGAGCTTTCTCTAGTTGCGGTGAGTGGGGGCTACTCTTCCTTGTGGTGCATAGGCTTCTCAAGTTGGTGGCTTCTCTTGTTGCAGAGCACGGGTTCTAGGTGCACGGGCTCCAGTAGTTGTGGCTCGTGGGCTCTAGAGCTCAGTAGTTGTGGTGCACAGGCTTAGTTGCTCTGCGGCATGTGGGATCTTCCCGGACCAGGGATCGAACCCTTGTCCCCGGCATTGGTAGGTGGATTCTTAACAACTGCACCACTCAGGGAAGTCCCAACAATATGCAGTTTTAATTTATTAGAGTCTATTAGAATTTATTCCTTTACCACTTATCAAGTATTCAAGGACATTAGAACTCTTGAATTACAGTTCTAGAAAAATGTTTTTGCTATTTTTTTTCAAATATCTTAATGCTATATATATGTTTCAAATCCTTAAAGGTATTGTTATTTTTATTTCTATAATCAATATTTATTTTTATATGCATTTATGCTTGCTACATATTCACCATTTCCATTACTTCTCAATCCTTCATTGATCTCCATGTTTCCGTCTAGGATTATTTTTCTTTTTCCTAAAGAACTCCCATTAACAGTAGTATTTAATACTTAGTGCAGATATGCTGATGAGAACACATCTCTGGCTTTGTCCGAAATACTTTTATTTTGATGTTTTTTAAAAGACTACTTACTCATAGGACAGAATTCTCACTTAGCAATTTTTTCTTTTGTCACTCTGTAGATGTAATTCTATTACATGTACTTTATTATTGTATCTGACTCAACTTAGTTTCGCCTTTGTTCTTGCTTTTACACTAATTTCACCATAGAATACCTAGGAACATTTTTCTTTGTGTATTTACCCTACCTGGGATCCATTACTCTTCTCAAATCTTTGGCTTGATATCTTCCACTACTTTGGAAAAGTCTTAGTCACTATATGTTCATAGGATGCTTCTTCACTATTTTTCTCTGTCTTTTCCTGGGACTTCAATTACATGATTTTTTACTAAATCCAAATGGCTATTATGCTCTTTTATGTATTTTTATTTTCTTTTTTCTCTGTGCTTAGGTCTGGGTAGTTTTAACTGCCTATCTTTTCTTTCATAATTGTCTATGTTTATCTTTATGTTTATCTGTTAATTGCATCTATGGAATTGAATTATTTCCTTCAATTAATGCATTCTTCAGTTCTAAAATTTCCATTTAATTTTTGAAATATCCTAAATATACATATGAATACTTCATTTTATAATCTATTTTCTTGAAAATATTAACTCCAGTTCCTAGAACTCTTGTAGATTTTTCCTAATATCTATCTTTTTTCTTTGTCATTGATCATTTGATCTTTTCTCATGGTATGCAAAAGAATTCTTGCTTCATGGTGTACAAAATAATTCAGGAATATATGAAAAAGTATGGAAATAAGTTGAGGTGATATTTCCTCTAGAAAGGTTTGCCTCTGGCAAGTAGTTTAGAATGGTTGGAGTTGCCATGGACTTAGTCTTTGTAATTGTTTGTTTATTTATAATCAGAATTAACTACTAGGTTTTAACCCTTCTGGGCCTCACCTGGAAGAATGTGGTGATATCAGGTCTCATCTTCCTTGGCAAGCCTTGATTTCTTAATTCTTCTACCCAACCCTGGGAGACTACTTACAACACTGAATGGATTCTCAGTCACTTTGCCGCCATTTACTTTTGGTTCTCTGTCCCCTGGCTTCAATCCATGCTTGGATTTTTTAGCCTTTGGATTAGAAATTAGGTCCTAGATAATAATGTAATCATGAAGTCCAGGTGACATAGTCTCCTTCTAATGTCAGGAAAACTTCTCTGCCCTGTATTTATCATTTATGGCCCTTCATACCTCATCCATTCATCCTCTGGCACATCTCTTCATTGAATTTAGAATTTTTCAAAAAAGGCAAATAGAACCTTCACCAGCTCCTACTACCTATCTCCATAAAGTACGCTTTCACCAGAAAGCATTTGATTTGCGCATATTTTAGAAAGCTGTAACATGTTGGTATATCATATTTGATTAAACCATACAGTAAATCACATTTGCTACTAGTTCTATTACAAACCTGGCACCAAATCCTTGATCTTGAGAGTAGCAATGGCTGATGATACTACTTTTATATGAAGTAAATCAATTTTTAATGTTTTGATTTCAAGACGTTTGTAAAGGGTTTAATTTTCTGGGATTGAACAGAGTGCCTTTGGTGTCCCACTTAAATGACTGCTCTAGGTTAAAATTAAAATTTAAACAATTCAGGAAAATTATGCAGAAGAATTTTGCCCTATCAGTAAGGATTGCTGAACTCCACACCTGCAGAATAAGACAGGTTCCTGAGTGCAAGAGTTGAGTGATTTCTAATGGTCTTTCATTGCCAATTTGCCATCCTACACTACTTTCCCACACTACTTCTTCCTGCCTTGTACCATGTGGAATTGACTCTTACAGTCTTCATCACTTGGGTTTTCTTTTCTTTTCAAATTTATTTAAATTGAGGTATCATTGACATATAACAATGATAGTAATTTCAGGCACACAATGCAATGATTTAACATTTGTATATATTGCAAAATGATCACCACAATAAGTTTAGTTAGCATTCATCACCATACATATGTACAATTTATTTATTTATTTTTCTTGTGATGAGAATCACTTGGGTTTTCTTCCTTTCTGGCTTCCCATTGGTTCAACCAATGAGATTCTACTAGGACAAAAGAATAGGTGAAGAAGGAAGTTGAGTTTTTTTCTTCCCAAGGACCTTGGGAAGCAGGTTCAGAGGTTCTGGTAGTAGTATGTCCATCTATAACTATAGATTCAAATTTCTCCAGTGACTCCAATATCATAAATTCCTCCCCTTGCCCCTTGACAGTTCCTTGGGTGTTTACATATCCTCTCATTTATTGATTGATTATTATCCACATCCTAATTGATATTCCTTTCACTAAGGGCTCTTCTAATATGAGGAGGAGGGGGCACACAACAGGATTCCAGGTAAAAAGATCAAGGACAAAGGTGTTGAGAGTTGAAAGGGCTTGGCACATTCCAGAAGGAAGTATAAACCAGAACGTTTGAGAAGTGGGAGCAAAAGGGGAAGTGGCAGGACATGTGCTTGAAGGAACAATCAGGTACAAAATCATACAGACAGGTAAGTCAGAATAAAGAGCATGAATTTAAGTGCAATGGGAGGCCACTGTAGGTGACATCTGGGTTGGTTGAGGACAGGACTAAAGCAGGCAGATTATTCTGAGAAGCACTACAATATTTTCAGAAATGGTGTTTTGAAACATGTTGGAGAAGGAAATGGAGATAGTGAAAGGACATAAACTTCAGAGGTAGAACTGACAGGAGTTGCAGTCCCAGGTTTATTCATTTATTTATCCATTCAATTTATATATGCTAATTAAATACAAAATTAGCATATGCCTTGTGCTATGCCTTGTGTTAAGATATGACAATGGATGTTACAGATACTAAACAAATAATTACACAAAGAATTATATTATTGCCTTGTTATCAGTGCTATAGAAGAAAAAGTAAGTTATCTTATGAAAATTTGTATCAGGGACTCCTAAGCAGCATGGATGTTTAGAGATGTCCTCAATGAAGGAATGATCTCTAAGATAAGAAGTGAAGGATAAGTATATGTTACAAAAGCAGTAAGTGGTATCTAAATTTGGGTTTCCCCCAAAGTTTACCCTAAGAAAAGGATTCAAGTGCTAGCAGGTTTTTAGGGGAGGCAGGTGATGCCACAAATTACCAAGAGAAGAGTGGGGAATAGGATGGAGAGGGAAGATAGCCAATACAGGGTGTGGAATCAAGTAGCTGTCTGTGGACAATTGGGGCCCAGTTCTATGGGAGAAATCTGGAAATGGTGTAGAACATGGGCCTCAGGATTACCCCACCAGGGAGTGAGAGAGTTGAGTGTTTATAACCAACTCTCATCAGTTATTGGTTGGGGACTGTGTCTGGAGCCTTAACTCTCCAGATCTGAGAGGCAGAGTAGAATTTCCTGGTTTTGAAGAAAGTCTTCATGTAGAGACGCACAGGCTGGCAGTTGGCAATCATTTGTGTGCAAATGATTTGCCTCTGTAAATATGTATAACTGAATCACTTTGTCGTACACCTGAAACTAACACAATATTGTTAATCAACTGTACACCAATATAAAATAAAAAGTTAAAAAAAATTTTTTAATATACAAATGTATGATATACATTTTAGTTCTTAACATTTTTATGTTCTCTAATATGTATTACAAATGTAGCCATTGCTTTAAAATGTATTATGTAAATATAAACAAATTGCTGGAAAAAAAATATCCATAGAAACATGGTTAAGTCACCAACAGCAACTGCCACAAGGGTTGAAAGAGACTCATGGAACAAGAGTGGCAAAGACTTTGGGTTAAGACAAAGCTTGCTATAATCTTGGAACAACAATAAGGCTGTCCTTTAGAAGGTAAAAAGATAGAGACTCAGGGGAACAGAATGGAGGGCAGTTAATATTTGGAATCAGAGTAGGTACTATTGGAACAACCATTATGATTCAACAATGTTTGAGCTACAGATTGTAAACACAGTTGCTATACAAGAGATACCAAGAAACTAAAAGCTTACCAAGGGAAGTAGAGCATCTGCACAGGTAAATAACAAAACAAGGTAGTTCACACTGGCAAAGTGGGAGCCATGCAGGGAGGAGTGAATTGTCATCAGGAGATGAGAAGGCTGGAAAGGATTTTGAGAGTCAAATGGTCCTTTATCTGGGATTTGAGGGATAAGAAATGCAAAGCATGTTTCCAGAAAGGGAATGTCATGAACAAATGTTCTGTCAAAGAAATAGATGTGGCATT